>NW_026294386.1:0-139990 GCF_007827085.1 Peromyscus californicus insignis
AAGCTGACTGTTCTGGATCTATAGGAATCACAGTAGAGTAGAAGAGTGCTGCTTTCTCAAAAGCAGAGTGTGTTTCTTGTAAGGTGAGCCAGAGTTTAATTCCCTTTTATAAACTGAGTTGAATCACATGAAATTTCTGGTCCTAGCATCAAGAGTTGTTTTCTGGTAAGGAGATTCACTATTGTGCTCACTTGGCCTTACACAGTGCAAATAGCACTCGCGTCTTATCCCAGCAAATGCAGTGTATTGGACTCAAGAGAAACTACTGTTCTTGTCAGTTTCCTAAGCAGAGTTCAATTAGATATGGCCCTTGTGTGTAGGAAGCACAATTCTTTAGTTCTGAGCAAGCTGACTGTTCTTGCTCTACAGGAAACACAGTAGAGTAGAAGAGATGCTTTCTCAAAAGCAGAGTTTGTTTCTTTAAGGCAAGCTACAGTTGAATTCCCTTTCATATACGGAGTTTAATCACATGCAGTTTCTGGTCCTAGCAGCAAGAGTTGTTTTCTGGTAAGGAGAGTCACTATTGTGCTCAATAGACCATAAACAGTGCAAAGAGCACTCGCGTCTGTTCCCAGCAAGTGCAGTGTATTGGACGCAAGAGAAACTACTGCTCTTGTCAGTTTCCTAAGCAGAGTTGAATTAGATATGGCCCTTGTGTGTAGGAAGCACAGTTCTTCAGTTCTGAGCAAGCTGACTCTTCTGGCTCTATAGGAAACACAGTAGAGTAGAAGAGTGCTGCTTTCTCAAAAGCAGAGTGTGCTTTTTTAAGGCAAGCTAGAGTTGAATTCCATGGAGTTGAATCACATGCAGTTTCTGGTCCTAGTAGCAAGTGTTGTTTTCTAGTAAGGAGATTCACTCTTGTGCTCAATTTTGCCATACACATTGCAAATAGCACTCGCGTCTGTTCCCAGCAAATGCAGTGTATTGGACGCAAGGGAAACTACTGTTTTTGTCAGTTTCCTAAGGAAATTCAAGTAGATATGGAGCTTTTGTGTAGGAAGCACAGTTCTTTGGTTCTGAGCAAGCTGACTGTTCTGGCTCTATAGGAAACACAGTAGAGTAGAAGAGTGCTGCTTTCTCAAAAGCAGAGTGTGTTTCTTGTAAGGCGAGCCAGAGTTTAATTCCCTTTCATAAAGGGAGTTGAATCACATGCAATTTCTGGTCCTAGCAGCAAGAGTTGTTTTCTGGTAAGGAGATTCACTATTGTGCTCACTTGGCCTTACACAGTGCAAATAGCACTCGCGTCTTATCCCAGCAAATGCAGTGTACTGGACGCAAGAGAAACTACTGTTCTTGTCACTTTCCTAAGCAGAGTTGAATTCGATATGGCCATTGTGTGTAGGATGCACAGTTCTTTAGTTCTGAGCAAGCTGACTGTTCTGGCTATATAGGTAACACAGTAGAGTAGAAGAGTGCTGCTTTCTCAAAAGCAGAGTGTGTTTCTTGTAAGGCAAGCTAGAGTTGAATTCCCTTTCATAAACGGTGTTGAATTACATGCAGTTTCTGGTCCTAGCAGCAAGAGTTGTTTTCTGGTAAGGAGAGTCACTATTGTGCTCAATAGGCCATACACATTACAAATAGCACTCGCGTCTGTTCCCAGCAAGTGCAGTGTATTGGAAGCAAGACAAGCGACTGTTCTTTTGAGTTTCCTAAGCAGAGTTGAATTAGATATGGCCCTTGTGTGTAGGAAGCACAGTTATTTAGTTCTGAGCAAGCTGACTGTTCTGGCTCTATAGGAAACACAGTAGAGTAGAAGAGTGCTGCTTTCTCAAAAGCAGAGTGTGTTTCTTTTAAGGCAAGCTAGAGTTGAATTCCACGGAGTTGAATCACATGCAGTTTCTGGTCCTAGTAGCAAGTGTTGTTTTCTGGTAAGGAGATTCACTCTTGTGCTCAATTTTGCCATACACATTGCAAATAGCTCTCGCGTCTGTTCCCAGCAAATGCAGTGTATTGGACGCAAGGAAAACTACTGTTTTTGTCAGTTTCCTAAGGAAGGTTCAAGTAGATATGGAGCTTTTGTGTAGGAAGCACAGTTCTTTGGTTCTGAGCAAGCTGATTGTTCTGGCTCTTTAGGAATCACAATAGAGTAGAAGAGTGCTGCGTTCTCAAAAGCAGAGTGTGTTCCTTGTAGGGCGAGCTGATGTTGAATTCCCTTTCATAAACGGAGTTGAATCACATGCAGTTTCTGGTCCTAGCAGCAAGAGTTGTGTTCTGGTAAGGAGAGTCACTATTGTGCTCAATTGACCCTACACAGTGCAAATAGCACTCGTTTCTGTTCCCAGCAAGTGCAGTTTATTGGACGCAAGAGAAACTACTGTTCTTGTCAGTTTCCTAAGTAGCGTTGAACTAGATACGGCCCTTGCGTGTAGGAAGCACAGTTCTTTGGTTCTGAGCAAGCTGATTATTCTGGCCCACTAGGAAACACAGTTGAGCAGAAGAGTGCTGTTTTCTCAAAAGAAGTGTGTTTCTTGTAAGACTAGCTAGAGTTGAATTCCCTTTCATAAACGGAGTTGAATCACATGCAGTTTCTGGTCCTAGCAGCAAGAGTTGTTTTCTGGTAAGGAGAGTCACTATATTGTGCTCAACAAGTGCAAATAGAGCTAGAGTTCAATTCCCTTTCATAAACGGAGTTGAATCACATGCAGTTTCTGGTCCTAGCAGCAAGATTTGTTTTCTGGTAAGGAGAGTCACTATATTGTGCTCAACCAGTGCAAATAGAGCTAGAGTTGAATTCCCTTTCATAAACGGAGTTGAATCACATGCAGTTTCTGGTCCTAGCAGCAAGATTTGTTTTCTGGTAAGGAGAGTCACTATTGTGCTCAATTCGCTATTCACAGTGCAGATAGCAGTAGCGACTCTTCCCACAAAGTGCAGTGAATTGAACGCAGGAGAAGCTACTCTTCTTGTCAGTTTCCTAGGAAGAGTTGAACTAGATATGGCCCGTGTGTAGGAAGCACATTTCTTTTGTTCTGAGCCAGGTGACTCGTCTGGCTCTATAGGAAACACAGTAGAGTAGAAGAGTGCTGCTTTCTCAAAAGCATAGTGTGTTTCTTGTAAGGCGAGCTAGAGTTGAATTCCCTTTCACAAACGGAGTTGAATCACATGCAGATTCTGGTCCTAGCAGCAAGAGTTGTTCTTTGGTATGGAGAGACACTATTGTGCTCAATTGTCCATACACAGTGCAAATAGCCCTCGTATCTGTTCCCAGCAAGTGCAGTGTATTTGACGCAAGAGAAGCTACTGTTCTTGTCAGTTTCCTATGCAGAGTTGAACTAGATATGGCCCGTGTGGGTAGGAAGCACAGTTCTTTTGTTCTGAGCAAGCTGACTGTTCTGGCTCTATAGGAAACACAGTAGAGTAGAAGTGTGCTGCTTTCTCAAAAGCAGAGTGTGTTTCTTGTAAGACGACTTAGAGTTGAATTCCCTTTCTTAAACGAAGTTGAATTACATGCAGTTTCTGGTCCTAGCAGCAAGAGTTGTTTTCTGGTAAGGAGAGTCATTATTGTGCTCAATTGCCCAAACACAGTGAAAATAGCACTCGCGTCAGTTCCCAGCAAGTGCAGTGTATTGGACGCAAGAGAAACTACTGTTCTTGTCAGTTTCCTAAGCAGAGTTGAACTAGATATGGCCCGTGTGTGTAGGAAGCACAGTTCATTGGTTCTGAGCAAGATGACTGTTCTGGCTCTATAGGAAACACAGTAGAGTAGAAGAGTGCTGCTTTCTCAAAAGCAGAGTGTGTTTCTTGTAAGGCGAGCTAGATTTGAATTTCTTTTCATAATCGGAGTTGAATCATATGCAGATTCTGGTCCGAGCGGCAAGAGCTATTTTCTGGTAAGGAGAGTCACTATTGTGCTCAATTGCCCATACACAGTGCAAATAGCACTCGCGTCTGTTCCCAGCAAGTGCAGTGTATTAGACGCAAGAGAAACTACTGTTCTTGTCAGTTTCCTAAGTAGCGTTGAACTAGATACGGCCCTTGCGTGTAGGAAGCACAGTTCTTTGGTTCTGAGCAAGCTGATTATTCTGGCCCACTAGGAAACACAGTTGAGCAGAAGAGTGCTGTTTTCTCAAAAGAAGTGTGTTTCTTGTAAGACTAGCTAGAGTTGAATTCCCTTTCATAAACGGAGTTGAATCACATGCAGTTTCTGGTCCTAGCAGCAAGAGTTGTTTTCTGGTAAGGAGAGTCACTATATTGTGCTCAACAAGTGCAAATAGAGGTAGAGTTCAATTCCCTTTCATAAACGGAGTTGAATCACATGCAGTTTCTGGTCCTAGCATCAAGATTTGTTTTCTGGTAAGGAGAGTCACTATTGTGCTCAGTTGCCCATACCCAGTGCAAATAGCACTCGCGTCTGTTCCCAGCAAGTGCAGTGTATTGGACGCAAGAGAAGCTACTGTTCTTGTCAGTTTCCTAAGCAGAGTTGAACTCGATATGGCCCTTGTGAGTGGGAAGCACAATTCTGTGGTTCTTAGCAAGCTGACTGTTCTGCCTCAATAGAAAACACAGTTGAGTAGAAGAGTGCTGCTTTCTCAAAAGAAGTGTGTTTCTTGTAAGGCTAGCTAGAGTTGAATTCCCTTTCATAAACGGAGTTGAATCACATGCAGTTTCTGTTCCTAGCAGCAAGAGTTGTTTTCTGGTAAGGAGAGACACTATATTGTACTCAACCAGTGCAAATAGAGCTAGAGATCAATTCCCTTTCATAAACGGAGTTGAATCACATGCAGTTTCTGGTCCTAGCAGCAAGATTTGTTTTCTGGTAAGGAGAGTCACTATTGTGCTCAATAGCCCATACCCAGTGCAAATAGCACTCGCGTCTGTTCCCAGCAAGTGCAGTGTATTGGACGCAAGAGAAACTACTGTTCTTGTCAGTTTCCTAAGCAGAGTTGAGCTAGATATGGCCATTGTGTGTAGGAAGCACAGTTCTTTGGTTCTGAGCAAGCTGATTGTTCTGGCTCTTTAGGAATCACAATAGAGTAGAAGAGTGCTGCGTTCTCAAAAGCAGAGTGTGTTCCTTGTAGGGCGAGCTGATGTTGAATTCCCTTTCATAAACGGAGTTGAATCACATGCAGTTTCTGGTCCTAGCAGCAAGAGTTGTGTTCTGGTAAGGAGAGTCACTATTGTGCTCAATTGACCCTACACAGTGCAAATAGCACTCGTTTCTGTTCCCAGCAAGTGCAGTTTATTGGACGCAAGAGAAACTACTGTTCTTGTCAGTTTCCTAAGTAGCGTTGAACTAGATACGGCCCTTGCGTGTAGGAAGCACAGTTCTTTGGTTCTGAGCAAGCTGATTATTCTGGCCCACTAGGAAACACAGTTGAGCAGAAGAGTGCTGTTTTCTCAAAAGAAGTGTGTTTCTTGTAAGACTAGCTAGAGTTGAATTCCCTTTCATAAACGGAGTTGAATCACATGCAGTTTCTGGTCCTAGCAGCAAGAGTTGTTTTCTGGTAAGGAGAGTCACTATATTGTGCTCAACAAGTGCAAATAGAGCTAGAGTTCAATTCCCTTTCATAAACGGAGTTGAATCACATGCAGTTTCTGGTCCTAGCAGCAAGATTTGTTTTCTGGTAAGGAGAGTCACTATATTGTGCTCAACCAGTGCAAATAGAGCTAGAGTTGAATTCCCTTTCATAAACGGAGTTGAATCACATGCAGTTTCTGGTCCTAGCAGCAAGATTTGTTTTCTGGTAAGGAGAGTCACTATTGTGCTCAATTCGCTATTCACAGTGCAGATAGCAGTAGCGACTCTTCCCACAAAGTGCAGTGAATTGAACGCAGGAGAAGCTACTCTTCTTGTCAGTTTCCTAGGAAGAGTTGAACTAGATATGGCCCGTGTGTAGGAAGCACATTTCTTTTGTTCTGAGCCAGGTGACTCGTCTGGCTCTATAGGAAACACAGTAGAGTAGAAGAGTGCTGCTTTCTCAAAAGCATAGTGTGTTTCTTGTAAGGCGAGCTAGAGTTGAATTCCCTTTCACAAACGGAGTTGAATCACATGCAGATTCTGGTCCTAGCAGCAAGAGTTGTTCTTTGGTATGGAGAGACACTATTGTGCTCAATTGTCCATACACAGTGCAAATAGCCCTCGTATCTGTTCCCAGCAAGTGCAGTGTATTTGACGCAAGAGAAGCTACTGTTCTTGTCAGTTTCCTATGCAGAGTTGAACTAGATATGGCCCGTGTGGGTAGGAAGCACAGTTCTTTTGTTCTGAGCAAGCTGACTGTTCTGGCTCTATAGGAAACACAGTAGAGTAGAAGTGTGCTGCTTTCTCAAAAGCAGAGTGTGTTTCTTGTAAGACGACTTAGAGTTGAATTCCCTTTCTTAAACGAAGTTGAATTACATGCAGTTTCTGGTCCTAGCAGCAAGAGTTGTTTTCTGGTAAGGAGAGTCATTATTGTGCTCAATTGCCCAAACACAGTGAAAATAGCACTCGCGTCAGTTCCCAGCAAGTGCAGTGTATTGGACGCAAGAGAAACTACTGTTCTTGTCAGTTTCCTAAGCAGAGTTGAACTAGATATGGCCCGTGTGTGTAGGAAGCACAGTTCATTGGTTCTGAGCAAGATGACTGTTCTGGCTCTATAGGAAACACAGTAGAGTAGAAGAGTGCTGCTTTCTCAAAAGCAGAGTGTGTTTCTTGTAAGGCGAGCTAGATTTGAATTTCTTTTCATAATCGGAGTTGAATCATATGCAGATTCTGGTCCGAGCGGCAAGAGCTATTTTCTGGTAAGGAGAGTGACTATTGTGCTGAATTGCCCATACACAGTGCAAATAGCACTCGCGTCTGTTCCCAGCAAGTGCAGTGTATTAGACGCAAGAGAAACTACTGTTCTTGTCAGTTTCCTAAGTAGCGTTGAACTAGATACGGCCCTTGCGTGTAGGAAGCACAGTTCTTTGGTTCTGAGCAAGCTGATTATTCTGGCCCACTAGGAAACACAGTTGAGCAGAAGAGTGCTGTTTTCTCAAAAGAAGTGTGTTTCTTGTAAGACTAGCTAGAGTTGAATTCCCTTTCATAAACGGAGTTGAATCACATGCAGTTTCTGGTCCTAGCAGCAAGAGTTGTTTTCTCGTAAGGAGAGTCACTATATTGTGCTGAACAAGTGCAAATAGAGGTAGAGTTCAATTCCCTTTCATAAACGGAGTTGAATCACATGCAGGTTCTGGTCCTAGCAGCAAGATTTGTTTTCTGGTAAGGAGAGTCACTATTGTGCTCAATTGCCCATACCCAGTGCAAATAGCACTCGCGTCTGTTCCCAGCAAGTGCAGTGTATTGGACGCAAGAGAAGCTACTGTTCTTGTCAGTTTCCTAAGCAGAGTTGAACTAGATATGGCCCTTGTGTGTATTGAGCACAGTTCTTTAGTTCTGAGCAAGCTGACTGTTCTGGCTCTATAGGAAACACAGTAGAGTAAAAGAGTACTGCTTTCTCAAAAGCAGAGTGAGTTTCTTGTAAGGCAAGCTAGAGTTGTATTGCCTTTCATAAACGGAGTTGAATCACATGCAGTTTCTGCTCCTAGCAGCAAGATTTGTTTTCTGGTAAGGAGAGTCACTATTGTGCTCAATTGCCCATACCCAGTGCAAATAGCACTCGCGTCTGTTCCCAGCAAGTGCAGTGTATTGGACGCAAGAGAAGCTACTGTTCTTGTCAGTTTCCTAAGCATAGTTGAACTAGATATGGACCGTGTGGGTAGGAAGCACAGTTCTTTTGTTCTGAGCAAGCTGACTGTTCTGGCTCTATAGGAAACACAGTAGAGTAAAAGAGTGCTCCTTTCTCAAAAGCAGAGTATGTTTCTTGTAAGGCGAGTTAGATTTGAATTCCTTTTCATAAACGGAGTTGAATCACATGCAGTTTCTGGTCCTAGCAGCAAGTGCTATTTTCTGGTAAGGAGAGTGACTATTGTGCTGAATTGCCCATACACAGTGCAAATAGCACTCGCGTCTGTTCCCAGCAAGTGCAGTGTATTGGACGCAAGAGAAACTACTGTTCTTGTCAGTTTCCTAAGTAGCGTTGAACTAGATATGGCCCTTGTGTGTAGGAAGCACAGTTCTTTGGTTCTGAGCAAGCTGATTGTTCTGGCTCCATAGGAAAAACAGTAGAGTAGAAGAGTGCTGCTTTCTCAAAAGCAGAGTATGTTTCTTGTAAGACTAGCTAGAGTTGAATTCCCTTCATAAACGGAGTTGAATCACATCAGTTTCTGGTCCTAGCAGCAAGAGTTGTTTTCTGGTAAGGAGAGTCACTATATTGTGCTCAACCAGTGCAAATAGAGCTAGAGTTCAATTCCCTTTCATAAACGGATTTGAATCACATGCAGTTTCTGGTCCTAGCATCAAGATTTGTTTTCTGGTAAGGAGAGTCACTATTGTGCTCAGTTGCCCATACCCAGTGCAAATAGCACTCGCGTCTGTTCCCAGCAAGTGCAGTGTATTGGACGCAAGAGAAGCTACTGTTCTTGTCAGTTTCCTAAGCAGAGTTGAACTCGATATGGCCCTTGTGAGTGGGAAGCACAATTCTGTGGTTCTTAGCAAGCTGACTGTTCTGCCTCAATAGGAAACACAGTTGAGTAGAAGAGTGCTGCTTTCTCAAAAGAAGTGTGTTTCTTGTAAGGCTAGCTAGAGTTGAATTCCCTTTCATAAACGGAGTTGAATCACATGCAGTTTCTGTTCCTAGCAGCAAGAGTTGTTTTCTGGTAAGGAGAGACACTATATTGTACTCAACCAGTGCAAATAGAGCTAGAGATCAATTCCCTTTCATAAACGGAGTTGAATCACATGCAGTTTCTGGTCCTAGCAGCAAGATTTGTTTTCTGGTAAGGAGAGTCACTATTGTGCTCAATAGCCCATACCCAGTGCAAATAGCACTCGCGTCTGTTCCCAGCAAGTGCAGTGTATTGGACGCAAGAGAAACTACTGTTCTTGTCAGTTTCCTAAGCAGAGTTGAGCTAGATATGGCCATTGTGTGTAGGAAGCACAGTTCTTTGGTTCTGAGCAAGCTGATTGTTCTGGCTCTTTAGGAATCACAATAGAGTAGAAGAGTGCTGCGTTCTCAAAAGCAGAGTGTGTTCCTTGTAGGGCGAGCTGATGTTGAATTCCCTTTCATAAACGGAGTTGAATCACATGCAGTTTCTGGTCCTAGCAGCAAGAGTTGTGTTCTGGTAAGGAGAGTCACTATTGTGCTCAATTGACCCTACACAGTGCAAATAGCACTCGTTTCTGTTCCCAGCAAGTGCAGTTTATTGGACGCAAGAGAAACTACTGTTCTTGTCAGTTTCCTAAGTAGCGTTGAACTAGATACGGCCCTTGCGTGTAGGAAGCACAGTTCTTTGGTTCTGAGCAAGCTGATTGTTCTGGCTCAGTAGGAAACACAGTTGAGCAGAAGAGTGCTGTTTTCTCAAAAGAAGTGTGTTTCTTGTAAGACTAGCTAAAGTTGAATTCCCTTTCATAAACGGAGTTGAATCACATGCAGTTTCTGGTCCTAGCAGCAAGAGTTGTTTTCTGGTAAGGAGAGACACTATATTGTACTCAACCAGTGCAAATAGAGCTAGAGATCAATTCCCTTTCATAAACGGAGTTGAATCACATGCAGTTTCTGGTCCTAGCAGCAAGATTTGTTTTCTGGTAAGGAGAGTCACTATATTGTGCTCAACCAGTGCAAATAGAGCTAGAGTTGAATTCCCTTTCATAAACGGAGTTGAATCACATGCAGTTTCTGGTCCTAGCAGCAAGATTTGTTTTCTGGTAAGGAGAGTCACTATTGTGCTCAATTCGCTATTCACAGTGCAGATAGCAGTAGCGACTCTTCCCACAAAGTGCAGTGAATTGAACGCAGGAGAAGCTACTCTTCTTGTCAGTTTCCTAGGAAGAGTTGAACTAGATATGGCCCGTGTGTAGGAAGCACATTTCTTTTGTTCTGAGCCAGGTGACTCGTCTGGCTCTATAGGAAACACAGTAGAGTAGAAGAGTGCTGCTTTCTCAAAAGCATAGTGTGTTTCTTATAAGGCGAGCTAGAGTTGAATTCCCTTTCACAAACGGAGTTGAATCACATGCAGATTCTGGTCCTAGCAGCAAGAGTTGTTCTTTGGTAAGGAGAGACACTATTGTGCTCAATTGTCCATACACAGTGCAAATAGCCCTCGTATCTGTTCCCAGCAAGTGCAGTGTATTTGACGCAAGAGAAGCTACTGTTCTTGTCAGTTTCCTATGCAGAGTTGAACTAGATATGGCCCGTGTGGGTAGGAAGCACAGTTCTTTTGTTCTGAGCAAGCTGACTGTTCTGGCTCTATAGGAAACACAGTAGAGTAGAAGTGTGCTGCTTTCTCAAAAGCAGAGTGTGTTTCTTGTAAGACGACTTAGAGTTGAATTCCCTTTCTTAAACGAAGTTGAATTACATGCAGTTTCTGGTCCTAGCAGCAAGAGTTGTTTTCTGGTAAGGAGAGTCATTATTGTGCTCAATTGCCCAAACACAGTGAAAATAGCACTCGCGTCAGTTCCCAGCAAGTGCAGTGTATTGGACGCAAGAGAAACTACTGTTCTTGTCAGTTTCCTAAGCAGAGTTGAACTAGATATGGCCCGTGTGTGTAGGAAGCACAGTTCATTGGTTCTGAGCAAGATGACTGTTCTGGCTCTATAGGAAACACAGTAGAGTAGAAGAGTGCTGCTTTCTCAAAAGCAGAGTGTGTTTCTTGTAAGGCGAGCTAGATTTGAATTTCTTTTCATAATCGGAGTTGAATCATATGCAGATTCTGGTCCGAGCGGCAAGAGCTATTTTCTGGTAAGGAGAGTCACTATTGTGCTCAATTGCCCATACACAGGGCAAATAGCACTCGCGTCTGTTCCCAGCAAGTGCAGTGTATTAGACGCAAGAGAAACTACTGTTCTTGTCAGTTTCCTAAGTAGCGTTGAACTAGATACGGCCCTTGCGTGTAGGAAGCACAGTTCTTTGGTTCTGAGCAAGCTGATTATTCTGGCCCACTAGGAAACACAGTTGAGCAGAAGAGTGCTGTTTTCTCAAAAGAAGTGTGTTTCTTGTAAGACTAGCTAGAGTTGAATTCCCTTTCATAAACAGAGTTGAATCACATGCAGTTTCTGGTCCTAGCAGCAAGAGTTGTTTTCTGGTAAGGAGAGTCACTATATTGTGCTCAACAAGTGCAAATAGAGGTAGAGTTCAATTCCCTTTCATAAACGGAGTTGAATCACATGCAGATTCTGGTCCTAGCAGCAAGATTTGTTTTCTGGTAAGGAGAGTCACTATTGTGCTCAATTGCCCATACCCAGTGCAAATAGCACTCGCGTCTGTTCCCAGCAAGTGCAGTGTATTGGACGCAAGAGAAGCTACTGTTCTTGTCAGTTTCCTAAGCAGAGTTGAACTTGATATGGCCCTTGTGTGTATTGAGCACAGTTCTTTAGTTCTGAGCAAGCTGACTGTTCTGGCTCTATAGGAAACACAGTAGAGTAAAAGAGTACTGCTTTCTCAAAAGCAGAGTGAGTTTCTTGTAAGGCAAGCTAGAGTTGTATTGCCTTTCATAAACGGAGTTGAATCACATGCAGTTTCTGCTCCTAGCAGCAAGATTTGTTTTCTGGTAAGGAGAGTCACTATTGTGCTCAATTGCCCATACCCAGTGCAAATAGCACTCGCGTCTGTTCCCAGCAAGTGCAGTGTATTGGACGCAAGAGAAGCTACTGTTCTTGTCAGTTTCCTAAGCATAGTTGAACTAGATATGGACCGTGTGGGTAGGAAGCACAGTTCTTTTGTTCTGAGCAAGCTGACTGTTCTGGCTCTATAGGAAACACAGTAGAGTAAAAGAGTGCTCCTTTCTCAAAAGCAGAGTATGTTTCTTGTAAGGCGAGTTAGATTTGAATTCCTTTTCATAAACGGAGTTGAATCACATGCAGTTTCTGGTCCTAGCAGCAAGTGCTATTTTCTGGTAAGGAGAGTGACTATTGTGCTGAATTGCCCATACACAGTGCAAATAGCACTCGCGTCTGTTCCCAGCAAGTGCAGTGTATTGGACGCAAGAGAAACTACTGTTCTTGTCAGTTTCCTAAGTAGCGTTGAACTAGATATGGCCCTTGTGTGTAGGAAGCACAGTTCTTTGGTTCTGAGCAAGCTGATTGTTCTGGCTCCATAGGAATAACAGTAGAGTAGAAGAGTGCTGCTTTCTCAAAAGCAGAGTATGTTTCTTGTAAGACTAGCTAGAGTTGAATTCCCTTCATAAACGGAGTTGAATCACATCAGTTTCTGGTCCTAGCAGCAAGAGTTGTTTTCTGGTAAGGAGAGTCACTATATTGTGCTCAACCAGTGCAAATAGAGCTAGAGTTCAATTCCCTTTCATAAACGGATTTGAATCACATGCAGTTTCTGGTCCTAGCATCAAGATTTGTTTTCTGGTAAGGAGAGTCACTATTGTGCTCAGTTGCCCATACCCAGTGCAAATAGCACTCGCGTCTGTTCCCAGCAAGTGCAGTGTATTGGACGCAAGAGAAGCTACTGTTCTTGTCAGTTTCCTAAGCAGAGTTGAACTCGATATGGCCCTTGTGAGTGGGAAGCACAATTCTGTGGTTCTTAGCAAGCTGACTGTTCTGCCTCAATAGGAAACACAGTTGAGTAGAAGAGTGCTGCTTTCTCAAAAGAAGTGTGTTTCTTGTAAGGCTAGCTAGAGTTGAATTCCCTTTCATAAACGGAGTTGAATCACATGCAGTTTCTGTTCCTAGCAGCAAGAGTTGTTTTCTGGTAAGGAGAGACACTATATTGTACTCAACCAGTGCAAATAGAGCTAGAGATCAATTCCCTTTCATAAACGGAGTTGAATCACATGCAGTTTCTGGACCTAGCAGCAAGATTTGTTTTCTGGTAAGGAGAGTCACTATTGTGCTCAATAGCCCATACCCAGTGCAAATAGCACTCGCGTCTGTTCCCAGCAAGTGCAGTGTATTGGACGCAAGAGAAACTACTGTTCTTGTCAGTTTCCTAAGCAGAGTTGAGCTAGATATGGCCATTGTGTGTAGGAAGCACAGTTCTTTGGTTCTGAGCAAGCTGATTGTTCTGGCTCTTTAGGAATCACAATAGAGTAGAAGAGAGCTGCTTTCTCAAAAGCAGAGTGTGTTTCTTGTAGGGCGAGCTGATGTTGAATTCCCTTTCATAAACGGAGTTGAATCACATGCAGTTTCTGGTCCTAGCAGCAAGAGTTGTGTTCTGGTAAGGAGAGTCACTATTGTGCTCAATTGACCCTACACAGTGCAAATAGCACTCGTTTCTGTTCCCAGCAAGTGCAGTTTATTGGACGCAAGAGAAACTACTGTTCTTGTCAGTTTCCTAAGTAGCGTTGAACTAGATACGGCCCTTTCGTGTAGGAAGCACAGTTCTTTGGTTCTGAGCAAGCTGATTGTTCTGGCTCAATAGGAAACACAGTTGAGCAGACGAGTGCTGTTTTCTCAAAAGAAGTGTGTTTCTTGTAAGACTAGCTAGAGTTGAATTCCCTTTCATAAACGGAGTTGAATCACATGCAGTTTGTGGTCCTAGCAGCAAGAGTTGTTTTCTGGTAAGGAGAGACACTATATTGTACTCAACCAGTGCAAATAGAGCTAGAGATCAATTCCCTTTCATAAACGGAGTTGAATCACATGCAGTTTCTGGTCCTAGCAGCAAGATTTGTTTTCTGGTAAGGAGAGTCACTATTGTGCTCAATTGCCCATACCCAGTGCAAATAGCACTCGCGTCTGTTCCCAGCAAGTGCAGTGTATTGGACGCGAGAGAAGCTACTGTTCTTGTCAGTTTCCTAAGCAGAGTTGAACTAGATATGGCCCTTGTGTGTATTAAGCACAGTTCTTTAGTTCTGAGAAAGCTGACTGTTCTGGCTCTATAGGAAACACAATAGAGTAGAAGAGTGCTGCTTTCTCAAAAGCAGAGTGTGTTTCTTGTAGGGCGAGCTATAGTTGAATTTCCTTTCATAAACGGAGTTGATTCACATGCAGTTTCTGGTCCTAGCAGCAAGAGTTGTGTTCTGGTAAGGAGAGTCACTTTTGTGCTCAATTGCCCCTACACAGTGCAAATAGCACTCGTTTCTGTTCCGAGCAAGTGCAGTTTATTGGACGCAAGAGAAACTACTGTTCTTGTCAGTTTCCTTAGTAGCGTTGAACTAGATACGGCCCTTGCATGGAGGAAGCACAGTACTTTGGTTCTGAGCAAGCTGATTGTTCTGGCTCAATAGGAAACACAGTTGATCAGAAGAGTGCTGTTTTCTCAAAAGAAGTGTGTTTCTTGTAAGACTAGCTAGAGTTGAATTCCCTTTCATAAACGGAGTTGAATCACATGCAGTTTCTGGTCCTAGCAGCAAGAGTTGTTTTCTGGTAAGGAGAGTCACTATATTGTGCTCAACCAGTGCAAATAGAGCTAGAGTTGAATTCCCTTTCATAAACGGAGTTGAATCACATGCAGTTTCTGGTCCTAGCAGCAAGATTTGTTTTCTGGTAAGGAGAGTCACTATTGTGCTCAATTCGCCATTCACAGTGCAGATAGCAGTAGCGACTCTTCCCACAAAGTGCAGTGAATTGAACGCAGGAGAAGCTACTCTTCTTGTCAGTTTCCTAGGAAGAGTTGAACTAGATATGGCCCGTGTGTAGGAAGCACATTTCTTTTGTTCTGAGCCAGGTGACTCGTCTGGCTCTATAGGAAACACAGTAGAGTAGAAGAGTGCTGCTTTCTCAAAAGCATAGTGTGTTTCTCGTAAGGCGAGCTAGAGTTGAATTCCGTTTCACAAACGGAGTTGAATCACATGCAGATTCTGGTCCTAGCAGCAAGAGTTGTTCTTTGGTAAGGAGAGACACTATTGTGCTCAATTGTCCATACACAGTGCAAATACCCTCGTATCTGTTCCCAGCAAGTGCAGTGTATTTGACGCAAGAGAAGCTACTGTTCTTGTCAGTTTCCTAAGCAGAGTTGAACTAGATATGGCCCGTGTGTGTAGGAAGCACAGTTCTTTGGTTCTGAGCAAGCTGACTGTTCTGGCTCTAGGAATCACAGTAGAGTAGAAGAGTGCTGCTTTCTCAAAAGCAGAGTGTGTTTCTTGTAAGGCGAGCTAGATTTGAATTCCTTTTCATAAACGGAGTTGAATCACATGCACTTTCTGGTCCTAGCAGCAAGAGCTATTTTCTGGTAAGGAGAGTCACTATTGTGCTCAATTGCCCATACACAGTGCAAATAGCACTCGCGTCTGTTCCCAGCAAGTGCAGTGTATTGGACGCAAGAGAAACTACTGTTCTTGTCAGTTTCCTAAGTAGCGTTGTACTAGATACGGCCCTTGCGTGTAGGAAGCACAGTTCTTTGGTTCTGAGCAAGCTGATTGTTCTGGCTCAATAGGAAACACAGTTGAGCAGAAGAGTGCTGTTTTCTCAAAAGAAGTGTGTTTCTTGTAAGACTAGCTAGAGTTGAATTCCCTTTCTTAAACGGAGTTGAATCACATGCAGTTTCTGGTAGTAGCAGCAAGAGTTGTTTTCTGGTAAGGAGAGTCACTATATTGTGCTCAACCAGTGCAAATAGAGCTAGCGTTGAATTCCCTTTCATAAACGGCGTTGAATCACATGCAGTTTCTGGTCCTAGTAGCAAGAGTTGTTTTCTGGTAAGGAGATTCACTATTGTGCTCAATTGGCCATGCACATTGCAAATAGCACTCAGGTCTGTTCCCAGCAAATGCAGTGTATTGGACGCAAGAGAAACTACTGTTCTTGTCAGTTTCCTAAGCAGAGTTGAATTAGATATGGCTCTTGTGTGTAGGAAGCACAGTTCTTTAGTTCTGAGCAAGCTGACAGTTCTGGCTATATAGGAAACACAGTAGAGTAGAAGAGTGCTGTTTTCTCAAAAGCAGAGTGTGTTTCTTGTAAACGAGCTAGAGTTGATTTCCCTTTCATAAACGGAGTTGAATCACATGCAGATTCTGGTTTTAGCAGCAAAAGTTGTTTTCTGGTAAGAGGATTCACTATTGTGCTCAATTGGCCTTACACAGTGCAAATAGCACTCGCGTCTTATCCCAGCAAATGCAGTGTATTGGACGCAAGAGAAACTACTGTTCTTGTCAGTTTCCTAAGCAGAGTTGAATTAGATATGGCCCTTGTGTGTAGGAAGCACAGTTCTTTAGTTCTGAGCAAGCTGACTGTTCTGGCTATATAGGAAACACAGTAGAGTAGAAGAGTGCTGCTTTCTCAAAAGCAGAGTGTGTTTCTTGTAAGGCAAGCTAGAGTTGTATTGCCTTTCATAAACGGAGTTGAATCACATGCAGTTTCTGCTCCTAGCAGCAAGATTTGTTTTCTGGTAAGGAGAGTCACTATTGTGCTCAATTGCCCATACCCAGTGCAAATAGCACTCGCGTCTGTTCCCAGCAAGTGCAGTGTATTGGACGCAAGAGAAGCTACTGTTCTTGTCAGTTTCCTAAGCATAGTTGAACTAGATATGGACCGTGTGGGTAGGAAGCACAGTTCTTTTGTTCTGAGCAAGCTGACTGTTCTGGCTCTATAGGAAACACAGTAGAGTAAAAGAGTGCTCCTTTCTCAAAAGCAGAATATGTTTCTTGTAAGGCGAGTTAGATTTGAATTCCTTTTCATAAACGGAGTTGAATCACATGCAGTTTCTGGTCCTAGCAGCAAGTGCTATTTTCTGGTAAGGAGAGTGACTATTGTGCTGAATTGCCCATACACAGTGCAAATAGCACTAGCGTCTGTTCCCAGCAAGTGCAGTGTATTGGACGCAAGAGAAACTACTGTTCTTGTCAGTTTCCTAAGTAGCGTTGAACTAGATATGGCCCTTGTGTGTAGAAAGCACAGTTCTTTGGTTCTGAGCAAGCTGATTGTTCTGGCTCCATAGGAAACACAGTAGAGTAGAAGAGTGCTGCTTTCTCAAAAGCAGAGTATGTTTCTTGTAAGACTAGCTAGAGTTGAATTCCCTTCATAAACGGAGTTGAATCACATCAGTTTCTGGTCCTAGCAGCAAGAGTTGTTTTCTGGTAAGGAGAGTCACTATATTGTGCTCAACCAGTGCAAATAGAGCTAGAGTTCAATTCCCTTTCATAAACGGATTTGAATCACATGCAGTTTCTGGTCCTAGCATCAAGATTTGTTTTCTGGTAAGGAGAGTCACTATTGTGCTCAGTTGCCCATACCCAGTGCAAATAGCACTCGCGTCTGTTCCCAGCAAGTGCAGTGTATTGGACGCAAGAGAAGCTACTGTTCTTGTCAGTTTCCTAAGCAGAGTTGAACTCGATATGGCCCTTGTGAGTGGGAAGCACAATTCTGTGGTTCTTAGCAAGCTGACTGTTCTGCCTCAATAGGAAACACAGTTGAGTAGAAGAGTGCTGCTTTCTCAAAAGAAGTGTGTTTCTTGTAAGGCTAGCTAGAGTTGAATTCCCTTTCATAAACGGAGTTGAATCACATGCAGTTTCTGGTCCTAGCAGCAAGAGTTGTTTTCTGGTAAGGAGAGACACTATATTGTACTCAACCAGTGCAAATAGAGCTAGAGATCAATTCCCTTTCATAAACGGAGTTGAATCACATGCAGTTTCTGGTCCTAGCAGCAAGATTTGTTTTCTGGTAAGGAGAGTCACTATTGTGCTCAATTGCCCATACCCAGTGCAAATAGCACTTGCGTCTGTTCCCAGCAAGTGCAGTGTATTGGACGCGAGAGAAGCTACTGTTCTTGTCAGTTTCCTAAGCAGAGTTGTACTAGATATGGCCCTTGTGTGTATTAAGCACAGTTCTTTAGTTCTGAGAAAGCTGACTGTTCTGGCTCTATAGGAAACACAATAGAGTAGAAGAGTGCTGCTTTCTCAAAAGCAGAGTGTGTTTCTTGTAGGGCGAGCTATAGTTGAATTTCCTTTCATAAACGGAGTTGATTCACATGCAGTTTCTGGTCCTAGCAGCAAGAGTTGTGTTCTGGTAAGGAGAGTCACTATTGTGCTCAATTAGCCATTCACAGTGCAGATAGCAGTAGCGACTCTTCCCACAAAGTGCAGTGAATTGAACGCAGGAGAAGCTACTGTTCTTGTCAGTTTCCTAGGAAGAGTTGAACTAGATATGGCCCGTGTGTTGGAAGCACATTTCTTTTGTTCTGAGACAGGTGACTCGTCTGGCTCTATAGGAAACACAGTAGAGTAGAAGAGTGCTGCTTTCTCAAAAGCAGAGTATGTTTCTTGTAAGGCGAGTTAGATTTGATTTCCTTTTCATAAACGGAGTAGAATCACATGCAGTTTCTGGTCCTAGCAGCAAGAGCTATTTTCTGGTAAGGAGAGTGACTATTGTGCTCAATTGCCCATACACAGTGCAAATAGCACTCGCGTCTGTTCCCAGCAAGTGCAGTGTATTGGACGCAAGAGAAACTACTGTTCTTGTCAGTTTCCTAAGTAGCGTTGAACTAGATATGGTGCTTGTGTGTAGGAAGCACAGTTCTTTGGTTCTGAGCAAGCTGACAGTTCTGGCTCTATAGGAAACACAGTAGAGTAGAAGAGTGCTGCTTTCTCAAAAGCAGAGTGTGTTTCTTTTAAGGCAAGCTAGAGTTGAATTCCACGGAGTTGAATCACATGCAGTTTCTGGTCCTAGTAGCAAGTGTTGTTTTCTGGTAAGGAGATTCACTATTGTGCTCATTTGGTCATACATAGTGCAAATCGCACTCGCTTCTGTTCTCAGCAAGTGCAGTGTATTGGACGCAAGAGAAACTACTGTTCTTGTCAGTTTCCTAAGCAGAGTTGAATTCGATATGGCTGGCCCTTGTGTGTAGGAAGCACAGTTTTTTAGTTCTGAGCAAGCTGACTGTTCTGGATCTATAGGAATCACAGTAGAGTAGAAGAGTGCTGCTTTCTCAAAAGCAGAGTGTGTTTCTTGTAAGGTGAGCCAGAGTTTAATTCCCTTTTATAAACTGAGTTGAATCACATGAAATTTCTGGTCCTAGCATCAAGAGTTGTTTTCTGGTAAGGAGATTCACTATTGTGCTCACTTGGCCTTACACAGTGCAAATAGCACTCGCGTCTTATCCCAGCAAATGCAGTGTATTGGACTCAAGAGAAACTACTGTTCTTGTCAGTTTCCTAAGCAGAGTTCAATTAGATATGGCCCTTGTGTGTAGGAAGCACAATTCTTTAGTTCTGAGCAAGCTGACTGTTCTTGCTCTACAGGAAACACAGTAGAGTAGAAGAGATGCTTTCTCAAAAGCAGAGTTTGTTTCTTTAAGGCAAGCTACAGTTGAATTCCCTTTCATATACGGAGTTTAATCACATGCAGTTTCTGGTCCTAGCAGCAAGAGTTGTTTTCTGGTAAGGAGAGTCACTATTGTGCTCAATAGACCATAAACAGTGCAAAGAGCACTCGCGTCTGTTCCCAGCAAGTGCAGTGTATTGGACGCAAGAGAAACTACTGCTCTTGTCAGTTTCCTAAGCAGAGTTGAATTAGATATGGCCCTTGTGTGTAGGAAGCACAGTTCTTCAGTTCTGAGCAAGCTGACTCTTCTGGCTCTATAGGAAA
This sequence comes from Peromyscus californicus insignis, assembly GCF_007827085.1. NCBI lineage: Eukaryota > Metazoa > Chordata > Mammalia > Rodentia > Cricetidae > Peromyscus > Peromyscus californicus. Next base: position 19,484 of record NW_026294386.1, read on the forward strand.
CACAGTAGAGTAGAAGAGTGCTGCTTTCTCAAAAGCAGAGTGTGCTTTTTTAAGGCAAGCTAGAGTTGAATTCCATGGAGTTGAATCACATGCAGTTTCTGGTCCTAGTAGCAAGTGTTGTTTTCTAGTAAGGAGATTCACTCTTGTGCTCAATTTTGCCATACACATTGCAAATAGCACTCGCGTCTGTTCCCAGCAAATGCAGTGTATTGGACGCAAGGGAAACTACTGTTTTTGTCAGTTTCCTAAGGAAATTCAAGTAGATATGGAGCTTTTGTGTAGGAAGCACAGGTCTTTGGTTCTGAGCAAGCTGACTGTTCTGGCTCTATAGGAAACACAGTAGAGTAGAAGAGTGCTGCTTTCTCAAAAGCAGAGTGTGTTTCTTGTAAGGCGAGCCAGAGTTTAATTCCCTTTCATAAAGGGAGTTGAATCACATGCAATTTCTGGTCCTAGCAGCAAGAGTTGTTTTCTGGTAAGGAGATTCACTATTGTGCTCACTTGGCCTTACACAGTGCAAATAGCACTCGCGTCTTATCCCAGCAAATGCAGTGTACTGGACGCAAGAGAAACTACTGTTCTTGTCACTTTCCTAAGCAGAGTTGAATTCGATATGGCCATTGTGTGTAGGATGCACAGTTCTTTAGTTCTGAGCAAGCTGACTGTTCTGGCTATATAGGTAACACAGTAGAGTAGAAGAGTGCTGCTTTCTCAAAAGCAGAGTGTGTTTCTTGTAAGGCAAGCTAGAGTTGAATTCCCTTTCATAAACGGTGTTGAATTACATGCAGTTTCTGGTCCTAGCAGCAAGAGTTGTTTTCTGGTAAGGAGAGTCACTATTGTGCTCAATAGGCCATACACATTACAAATAGCACTCGCGTCTGTTCCCAGCAAGTGCAGTGTATTGGAAGCAAGACAAGCGACTGTTCTTTTGAGTTTCCTAAGCAGAGTTGAATTAGATATGGCCCTTGTGTGTAGGAAGCACAGTTATTTAGTTCTGAGCAAGCTGACTGTTCTGGCTCTATAGGAAACACAGTAGAGTAGAAGAGTGCTGCTTTCTCAAAAGCAGAGTGTGTTTCTTTTAAGGCAAGCTAGAGTTGAATTCCACGGAGTTGAATCACATGCAGTTTCTGGTCCTAGTAGCAAGTGTTGTTTTCTGGTAAGGAGATTCACTCTTGTGCTCAATTTTGCCATACACATTGCAAATAGCTCTCGCGTCTGTTCCCAGCAAATGCAGTGTATTGGACGCAAGGAAAACTACTGTTTTTGTCAGTTTCCTAAGGAAGGTTCAAGTAGATATGGAGCTTTTGTGTAGGAAGCACAGTTCTTTGGTTCTGAGCAAGCTGACTGTTCTGGCTCTATAGGAAACACAGTAGAGTAGAAGAGTGCTGCTTTCTCAAAAGCAGAGTGTGTTTCTTGTAAGGCGAGCCAGAGTTTAATTCCCTTTCATAAACGGAGTTGAACCACATGCAATTTCTGGTCCTAGCAGCAAGAGTTGTTTTCTGGTAAGGAGATTCACTACTGTGCTCAATTGGCCATACACATTGCAAATAGCACTCGCGTCTGTTCCCAGCAAATGCAGTGTATTGGACGCAAGAGAAACTACTGTTCTTGTTAGTTTCCTAAGCAGAGTTGAATTAGATATGGCCCTTGTGTGTAGGAAGCACAGTTCTTTGGTTCTGAGCAAGCTGACTGTTCTGGCTCTATAGGAAACACAGTAGAGTAGAAGAGTGCTGCTTTCTCAAAAGCAGAGTGTGTTTCTTCTAAGGCAAGCTAGAGTTGAATTCCCTTTCATAAACGGAGTTGAATCACATGCAGTTTCTGGTCTTAGCACCAAGAGTTGTTTTCTGGTAATGAGAGTCACTATTGTGCTCATTTGGCCATACACAGTGCAAATAGCACTCGCGTCTGTACCCAGCAAGTGCATTGTATTGGACGCAAGAGAAACTACTGTTCTTGTCAGTTTCCTAAGCAGAGTTGAACTAGTATGGACATTGTGTGTAGAGAGCACAGTTCTTTGGTTCTGAGCAAGCTGACTGTTCTGGCTCTATAGGAAACACAGTAGAGTAGAAGAGTGCTGCTTTCTCAAAAGCAGAGTTTGTTTCTTGTAAGGCAAGCTAGAGTTGAATTCCCTTTCATAAACGGAGTTGAATCACATGCAGTTTCTGGTCTTAGCACCAAGAATTGTTTTCTGGTAAGGAGAGTCACTATTGTGCTCATTTGGCCATACACAGTGCAAATAGCACTCGCGTCTGTACCCAGCAAGTGCATTGTATTGGACGCAAGAGAAACTACTGTTCTTGTCAGTTTCCTAAGCAGAGTTGAACTAGTTATGGCCATTGTGTGTAGAGAGTACAGTTCTTTGGTTCTGAGCAAGCTGCCTGTTCTGGCTCTATAAGAAACACAGTAGAGTAGAAGAGTGCTGCTTTCTCAAAAGCAGAGTGTGTTTCTTGTAAGGCGAGCCAGAGTTTAATTCCCTTTCATAAAAGGAGTTGAATCACATGCAATTTCTGGTTCTAGCAGCAAGAGTTGTTTTTTGGTAAGGAGATTCACTATTGTGCTCAATTGGCCATACACATTGCAAATAGCACTCGAGTTTGTTCCCAGCAAATGCAGTGTATTGGACGCAAGAGAAACTACTGTTCTTGTCAGTATCCTAAGCAGAGTTGAATTAGATATTGCCCTTGTGTGTAGGAAGCACAATTCTTTAGTTCTGAGCAAGCTGACAGTTCTGGCTATATAGGAAACACAGTAGAGTAGAAGAGTGCTGCTTTCTCAAAAGCAGAGTGTGTTTCTTGTAAGGCGAGCCAGACTTTGATTCCCTTTCATAAACGGAGTTGAATCACATGCAATTTCTGGTCCTAGCAGCAAGAGTGTTTTCTGGTAAGGAGATTCACTATTGTGCTCAATTTTACCATACCCATTGCAAATAGCACTCGCGTCTGTTCCCAGCAAATGCAGTGTATTGGACGCAAGAGAAACTACTGTTCTTGTCAGTTTCCTAAGCAGAGTTGAATTCTATATGGCCCTTGTGTGTAGGAAGCACAGTTCTTTAGTACTGAGCAAGCTGACTGTTCTGGCTCTATAGGAAACACAGTAGAGTAGAAGAGCACTGCATTCTCAAAAGCAGAGTGAGTTTCTTGTAAGGCAAGCTAGAGTTGAATTCCCTTTCATAAACGGAGTTGAATCACATGCAGTTTCTGGTCCTAGCAGCAGGAGTTGTTTCTGGTAAGGAGAGTCACTATTGTGCTCAATAGGCCATAAACGGTGCAAATAGCACTCGCGTCTGTTCCCAGCAAGTGCAGTGTATTGGACGCAAGAAAAGCGACTGTTCTTTTCAGTTTCCTAACCAGAGTTGAACTAGATATGGCCCGTGTGTGTAGGAAGCACAGTTCTTTGGTTCTGAGCAACCTGACTGTTCTGGCTCTATAGGAAACACAGTAGAAGAGTGCTGCTTTCTCAAAAGCAGAGTGTGTTTCTTTTAAGGCAAGCTAGAGTTGAGTTCCACGGAGTTGAATCACATGCAGTTTCTGGTCCTAGTAGCAAGAGTTGTTTTCTGGTAAGGAGATTCACTATTGTGCTCATTTGTCCCTACACAGTGCAAATAGCACTGGCCTCTTATCCCAGCAAATGCAGTGTATTGGACGCAAGAGAAACTACTGTTCTTGTCAGTTTCCTAAGCAGAGTTGAATTAGATATGGCCCTTGTGTGTAGGAAGCACAGTTCTTTAGTTCTGAGCAAGCTGACTGTTCTGGCTATATAGGAAACACAGTAGAGTAGAAGAGTGCTGCTTTCTCAAAAGCAGAGTTTATTTCTTGTAAGGCAAGCTAGAGTTGAATTCCCTTTCATAAACGGAGTTGAATCACATGTAGTTTCTGGTCTTAGCACCAAGAATTGTTTTCTGGTAAGGAGAGTCACTATTGTGCTCATTTGGCCATACACAGTGCAAATAGCACTCACGTCTGTACCCAGCAAGTGCATTGTATTGGACGCAAGAGAAACTACTGTTCTTGTCAGTTTCCTAAGCAGAGTTGAACTAGTTATGGCCATTGTGTGTAGAGAGTACAGTTCTTTGGTTCTGAGCAAGCTGACTGTTCTGGCTCTATAAGAAACACAGTAGAGTAGAAGAGTGCTGCTTTCTCAAAAGCAGAGTGTGTTTCTTGTAAGGCGAGCCAGAGTTTAATTCCCTTTCATAAACGGAGTTGAATCACATGCAATTTCTGGTCCTAGCAGCAAGAGTGTTTTCTGGTAAGGAGATTCACTATTGTGCTCAATTTTGCCATACACATTGCAAATAGCACTCGCGTCTGTTCCCAGCAAATGCAGTGTATTGGACGCAAGAGAAACTACTGTTCTTGTCAGTTTCCTAAACAGAGTTGAATTAGATATGGCCCTTGTGTGTAGGAAGCACAGTTCTTTAGTTCTGAGCAAGCTGACAGTTCTGGCTATATAGGAAACACAGTAGAGTAGAAGAGTGCTGCTTTCTCTAAAGCAGAGTGTGTTTCTTGTAAACGAGCTAGAGTTGATTTCCCTTTCATAAACGGAGTTGAATCACATGCAGATTCTGGTTTTAGCAGCAAAAGTTGTTTTGTGGTAAGGAGATTCACTATTGTGCTCACTTGGCCTTGCACAGTGCAAATAGCACTCGCGTCTTATCCCAGCAAATGCAGTGTATTGGACGCAAGAGAAACTACTGTTCTTGTCAGTTTCCTAAGCAGAGTTGAATTAGATATGGCCCTTGTGTGTATGAAGCACAGTTCTTTAGTTCTGAGCAAGCTGACTGTTCTGGCTATATAGGAAACACAGTAGAGTAGAAGAGTGCTGCTTTCTCAAAAGCAGAGTGTGTTTCTTCTAAGGCAAGCTAGAGTTGAATTCCCTTTCATAAACGGAGTTGAATCACATGCAGTTTCTGGTCTTAGCACCAAGAGTTGTTTTCTGGTAATGAGAGTCACTATTGTGCTCATTTGGCCATACACAGTGCAAATAGCACTCGCGTCTGTACCCAGCAAGTGCATTGTATTGGACGCAAGAGAAACTACTGTTCTTGTCAGTTTCCTAAGCAGAGTTGAACTAGTATGGACATTGTGTGTAGAGAGCACAGTTCTTTGGTTCTGAGCAAGCTGACTGTTCTGGCTCTATAGGAAACACAGTAGAGTAGAAGAGTGCTGCTTTCTCAAAAGCAGAGTTTGTTTCTTGTAAGGCAAGCTAGAGTTGAATTCCCTTTCATAAACGGAGTTGAATCATATGCAGTTTCTGGTCTTAGCACCAAGAATTGTTTTCTGGTAAGGAGAGTCACTATTGTGCTCATTTGGCCATACACAGTGCAAATAGCACTCGCGTCTGTACCCAGCAATTGCATTGTATTGGACGCAAGAGAAACTACTGTTCTTGTCAGTTTCCTAAGCAGAGTTGAACTAGTTATGGCCATTGTGTGTAGAGAGTACAGTTCTTTGGTTCTGAGCAAGCTGACTGTTCTGGCTCTATAAGAAACACAGTAGAGTAGAAGAGTGCTGCTTTCTCAAAAGCAGAGTGTGTTTCTTGTAAGGCGAGCCAGAGTTTAATTCCCTTTCATAAAAGGAGTTGAATCACATGCAATTTCTGGTTCTAGCAGCAAGAGTTGTTTTTTGGTAAGGAGATTCACTATTGTGCTCAATTGGCCATACACATTGCAAATAGCACTCGAGTTTGTTCCCAGCAAATGCAGTGTATTGGACGCAAGAGAAACTACTGTTCTTGTCAGTTTCCTAAGCAGAGTTGAATTAGATATTGCCCTTGTGTGTAGGAAGCACAATTCTTTAGTTCTGAGCAAGCTGACAGTTCTGGCTATATAGGAAACACAGTAGAGTAGAAGAGTGCTGCTTTCTCAAAAGCAGAGTGTGTTTCTTGTAAGGCGAGCCAGAGTTTAATTCCCTTTCATAAACGGAGTTGAATCACATGCAATTTCTGGTCCTAGCAGCAAGAGTGTTTTCTGGTAAGGAGATTCACTATTGTGCTCAATTTTGCCATACACATTGCAAATAGCACTCGCGTCTGTTCCCAGCAAATGCAGTGTATTGGACGCAAGAGAAACTACTGTTCTTGTCAGTTTCCTAAGCAGAGTTGAATTAGATATGGCCCTTGTGTGTAGGAAGCACAGTTCTTTAGTTCTGAGCAAGCTGACAGTTCTGGCTATATAGGAAACACAGTAGAGTAGAAGAGTGCTGCTTTCTCTAAAGCAGAGTGTGTTTCTTGTAAACGAGCTAGAGTTGATTTCCCTTTCATAAACGGAGTTGAATCACATGCAGATTCTGGTTTTAGCAGCAAAAGTTGTTTTCTGGTAAGGAGATTCACTATTGTGCTCACTTGGCCTTGCACAGTGCAAATAGCACTCGCGTCTTATCCCAGCAAATGCAGTGTATTGGATGCAAGAGAAACTACTGTTCTTGTCAGTTTCCTAAGCAGCGTTGAATTAGATATGGCCCTTGTGTGTATGAAGCACAGTTCTTTAGTTCTGAGCAAGCTGACTGTTCTGGCTATATAGGAAACACAGCAGAGTAGAAGAGTGCTGCTTTCTCAAAAGCAGAGTGTGTTTCTTCTAAGGCAAGCTAGAGTTGAATTCCCTTTCATAAACGGAGTTGAATCACATGCAGTTTCTGGTCTTAGCACCAAGAGTTGTTTTCTGGTAATGAGAGTCACTATTGTGCTCATTTGGCCATACACAGTGCAAATAGCACTCGCGTCTGTACCCAGCAAGTGCATTGTATTGGACGCAAGAGAAACTACTGTTCTTGTCAGTTTCCTTAGCAGAGTTGAACTAGTATGGACATTGTTTGTAGAGAGCACAGTTCTTTGGTTCTGAGCAAGTTGACTGTTCTGGCTCTATAGGAAACACAGTAGAGTAGAAGAGAGCTGCTTTCTCAAAAGCAGAGTGTGTTTCTTGTAAGGCGAGCCAGAGTTTAATTCCCTTTCATAAACCGAGTTGAATCACATGCAATTTCTGGTCCTTGCACAAGAGTTGTTTTCTGGTAAGGAGATTCACTATTGTGCTCAATTGGCCATATACATTGCAAATAGCACTCGCGTCTGTTCAAAGCAAATGCAGTGTATTGGACGCAAGAGAAACTACTGTTCTTGTCAGTTTCCTAAGCAGAGTTGAATTAGATATGGCCCTTGTGTGTAGGAAGCACAGTTCTTTAGTTCTGAGCAAGCTGACAGTTCTGGCTCTATAGGAAAAACAGTAGAGTAGAAGAGTACTGCTTTCTCTAAAGCAGAGTTTGTTTCTTGTAAGGCGAGCTAGAGTTGATTTTCCTTTCATAAACGGAGTTGAATCACATGCAGTTCCTGGTCCTAGCAGCAAAAGTTGTTTTCTGGTAAGGAGATTCAATATTGTGCTCAATTGGCCTTACACAGTGCAAATAGCACTCGCGTCTTATCCCAGCAAATGCAGTGTATTGGACGCAAGGGAAACTACTGTTTTTGTAAGTTTCCTAAGGAAAGTTCAAGTAGATATGGAGCTTTTGTGTAGGAAGCACAGTTCTTTGGTTCTGAGCAAGCTGACTGTTCTGGCTCTATAGGAAACACAGTAGCGTAGAAGAGTGCTGCTTTCTCAAAAGCAGAGTGTGATTCTTTTAAGGCAAGCTAGAGTTGAATTCCACGGAGTTGAATCACATGCAGTTTCTGGTCCTAGCAGCAAGAGTTGTTTTCTGGTAAGGAGAGTCACTATTATGCTCAATAGGCCATAAACAGTGCAAATAGCACTCGCGTCTGTTCCCAGCAAGTGCAGTGTATTGGACGCAAGACAAGCGACTGTTCTTTTCAGTTTCCTAAGCAGAGTTGAATTAGATATGGCCCTTGTGTGTAGGAAGCACAGTTCTTTAGTTCTGAGCAAGCTGACTGTTCTGGCTCTATAGGAAACACAGTAGAGCAGAAGAGTGCTGCTTTCTCAAAAGCAGAGTGTGTTTCTTTTAAGGCAAGCTAGAGTTGAATTCCACGGAGTTGAATCACATGCAGTTTCTGGTCCTAGTAGCAAGTGTTGTTTTCTGGTAAGGAGATTCACTATTGTGCTCATTTGGTCATCAACAGTGCAAATCGCACTCGCTTCTTTTCTCAGCAAGTGCAGTGTATTGGACGCAAGAGAAACTACTGTTCTTGTCAGTTTCCTAAGCAGAGTTGAATTAGATATGGCCCTTGTGTGTTGGAAGCACAGTTCTTTAGTTCTGAGCAAGCTGACTGTTCTGGCTCTATAGGAAACACAGTAGAGTAGAAGAGTGCTGCTTTCTCAAAAGCAGAGTGTGTTTCTTGTAAGGCAACCTAGAGTTGAATTCCCTTTCATAAACGGAGTTGAATCACATGCAGATTCTGGTTTTAGCAGCAAAAGTTGTTTTCTGGTAAGGAGATTCACTATTGTGCTCATTTGGCCATACACAGTGCAAATAGCACACGCATCTGTACCCAGCAAGTGCATTGTATTGGACGCAAGAGAAACTACTGTTCTTGTCAGTTTCCTAAGCAGAGTTGAACTAGTTATGGCCATTGTGTGTAGGAAGCACAGTTCTTTGGTTCTGAGCAAGCTGACTGTTCTGGCTCTATAGGAAACACAGTAGAGTAGAAGAGTGCTGCTTTCTCAAAAGCAGAGTGTGTTTCTTGTAAGGCAAGCCAGAGTTTAATTCCCTTTCATAAACGGAGTTGAATCACATGCAATTTCTGGTCCTAGCAACAAGAGTTGTTTTCTGGTAAGGAGATTCAATATTGTGCTCAATTGGCCATACACATTGCAAATAGCACTCACGTCTGTTTCCAGCAAATGCAGTGTATTGGACACAAGAGAAACTACTGTTCTTGTCAGTTTCCTAAGCAGAGTTGAATAAGATATTGCCCTTGTGTGTAGGAAGCACATTTGTTTGGTTCTGAGCAAGCTGACTGTTCTGGCTCTATAGGAAACACAGTAGAGTAGAAGAGTGCTGCTTTCTCAAAAGCAGAGTGTGCTTTTTTAAGGCAAGCTAGAGTTGAATTCCATGGAGTTGAATCACATGCAGTTTCTGGTCCTAGTAGCAAGTGTGGTTTTCTGGTAAGGAGATTCACTCTTGTGCTCAATTTTGCCATACACATTGCAAATAGCTCTCGCGTCTGTTCCCAGCAAATGCAGTGTATTGGACGCAAGGGAAACTACTGTTTTTGTCAGTTTCCTAAGGAAAGTTCAATTAGATATGGAGCTTTTGTGTAGGAAGCACAGTTCTTTGGTTCTCAGCAAGCTGACTGTTCTGGCTCTATAGGAAACACAGTAGAGTAGAAGAGTGCTGCTTTCTCAAAAGCAGAGTGTGTTTCTTGTAAGGCGAGCCAGAGTTTAATTCCCTTTCATAAACGGAGTTGAATCACATGCAATTTCTGGTCCTAGCAGCAAGAGTGTTTTCTGGTAAGGAGATTCACTATTGTGCTCAATTTTACCATACACATTGCAAATAGCACTCGCGTCTGTTCCCAGCAAATGCAGTGTATTGGACGCAAGAGAAACTACTGTTCTTGTCAGTTTCCTAAGCAGAGTTGAATTAGATATGGCCCTTGTGTGTAGGAAACACAGTTCTTTAGTTCTGAGCAAGCTGACAGTTCTGACTATATAGGAAACACAGTAGAGTAGAAGAGTGCTGCTTTCTCTAAAGCAGAGTGTGTTTCTTGTAAACGAGCTAGAGTTGATTTCCCTTTCATAAACGGAGTTGAATCACATGCAGTTTCTGGTTTTAGCAGCAAAAGTTTTTTCTGGTAAGGACATTCACTATTGTGCTCATTTGGCCTTGCACAGTGCAAATAGCACTCGCGTCTTATCCCAGCAAATGCAGTGTATTGGATGCAAGAGAAACTACTGTTCTTGTCAGTTTCCTAAGCAGAGTTGAATTCGATATGGCCCTTGTGTGTAGGAAGCACAGTTCTTTAGTACTGAGCAAGCTGACTGTTCTGGCTCTATAGGAAACACAGTAGAGTAGAAGGGTGCTGCTTTCTCAAAAGCAGAGTGTGTTTCTTGTAAGGCTAGCTAGAGTTGAGTTCCACGGAGTTGAATCACATGCAGTTTCTGGTCCTAGCAGCAAGAGTTGTTTTCTGGTAAGGAGAGTCACTATTGTGCTCAATAGGCCATAAACAGTGCAAATAGCACTCGCGTCTGTTCCCAGCAAGTGCAGTGTATTGGACGCAAGAAAAGCGACTGTTCTTTTCAGTTTCCTAAGCAGAGTTGAACTAGATATGGCCCGTGTGTGTAGGAAGCACAGTTCTTTGGTTCTGAGCAAGCTGACTGTTCTGGCTCTATAGAAAACAGAGTAGAGTAGAAGAGTGCTGCTTTCTCAAAAGCAGAGTGTGTTTCATTTAACGCAAGCTAGAGCTGAGTTCCACGGAGTTGAATCACATGCAGTTTCTGGTCCTAGTAGCAAGAGTTGTTTTCTGGTAAGGAGATTCACTATTGTGCTCATTTGGAAATACACAGTGCAAATAGCACTCGCGTCTGTACCCAGCAAGTGCAGTGTATTGGACGCAAGAGAAGTTACTGTTCTTGTCAGTTTCCTAAGCAGAGTTGAACTAGTTATGGCCATTGTGTGTAGGAAGCACAGTTCTTTGGTTCTGAGCAAGCTGACTGTTCTGGCTCTATAGGAAACACAGTAGAGTAGAAGAGTGCTGCTTTCTCAAAAGCAGAGTCTGTTTCTTGTAAGGCGAGCCAGAGTTTAATTCCCTTTCATAAACGGAGTTGAATCACATGCAATTTCTGGTCCTAGCAGCAAGAGTTGTTTTCTGGTAAGGAGATTCACTATTGTGCTCAATTGGCCATACACATGGCAAATAGCACTCGCGTCTGTTCCCAGCAAATGCAGTGTATTGGACGCAAGAGAAACTACTGTTCTTGTCAGTTTCCTAAGCAGAGTTGAATTAGATATTGCCCTTGTGTGTAGGAAGCACATTTCTTTGGTTCTGAGCAAGCTGACTGTTCTGGCTCTATAGGAAACACAGTAGAGTAGAAGAGTGCTGCTTTCTCAAAAGCAGAGTGTGCTTTTTTAAGGCAAGCTAGAGTTGAATTCCACGGAGTTGAATCACATGCAGTTTCTGATCCTAGTAGCAAGTGTTGTTTTCTGGTAAGGAGATTCACTCTTGTGCTCAATTTTGCCATACACATTGCAAATAGCACTCGCGTCTGTTCCCAGCAAATGCAGTGTATTGGACGCAAGGGAAACTACTGTTTTTGTCAGTTTCCTAAGGAAAGTTCAAGTAGATATGGAGCTTTTGTGTAGGAAGCACAGTTCTTTGGTTCTGAGCAAGCTGACTGTTCTGGCTCTATAGGAAACACAGTAGAGTAGAAGAGTGCTGCTTTCTCAAAAGCAGAGTGTGTTTCTTGTAAGGCTAGCTAGAGTTGAGTTCCACGGAGTTGAATCACATGCAGTTTCTGGTCCTAGTAGCAAGAGTTGTTTTCTGGTAAGGAGATTCACTATTGTGCTCATTTGGCCATACACAGTGCAAATAGCACTCGCGTCTGTACCCAGCAAGTGCATTGTATTGGACGCAAGAGAAACTACTGTTCTTGTCAGTTTCCTAAGGAGAGTTGAACTAGTTATAACCATTGTGTGTAGGAAGCACAGTTCTTTAGTTCTGAGCAAGCTGACTGTTCTGGCTCTGTAGGAAACACAGTAGAGTAGAAGAGTGCTGCTTTCTCAAAAGCAGAGTGTGTTTCTTGTAAGGCGAGCCAGAGTTTAATTCCCTTTCATAAACGGAGTTTAATTACATGCAATTTCTGGTCCTAGCAGCAAGAGTGTTTTCTGGTAAGGAGATTCACTATTGTGCTCAATTTTACCATACACATTGCAAATAGCACTCGGGTCTGTTCATAGCAAATGCAGTGTATTGGACGCAAGAGAAACTACTGTTCTTGTCAGTTTCCTAAGCAGAGTTGAATTAGATATGGCCCTTGTGTGTAGGAAGCACAGTTCTTTAGTTCTGAGCACGCTGACAGTTCTGGCTATATAGGAAACACAGTAGAGTAGAAGAGTGCTGCTTTCTCTAAAGCAGAGTGTGTTTCTTGTAAACGAGCTAGAGTTGATTTCCCTTTCATAAACGAAGTTGAATCACATGCAGATTCTGGTTTTAGCAGCAAAAGTTGTTTTGTGGTAAGGAGATTCACTATTGTGCTCAATTGGCCTTACACAGTGCAAATAGCACTCGCGTCTTATCCCAGCAAATGCAGTGTATTGGACGCAAGAGAAACTACTGCTCTTGTCAGTAACCTAAGGAGCGTTCAATTAGATATGGAGCTTTTGTGTAGGAAGCACAGTTCTTTGGTTCTGAGCAAGCTGACTGTTCTGGCTCTATAGGAAACAGAGTAGAGTAGAAGAGTATTGTTTTCTCAAAAGCAGAGTGTGTTTCTTGTAAGGCGAGCCAGAGTTTAATTCCCTTTCATAAACGGAGTTGAATCACATGCAATTTCTAGTCCTAGTAGCAAGAGTTTATTCTGGTAAGGAGATTCACTATTGTGCTCATTTGGCCATACACAGTGCAAATAGCACTCGCGTCTGTACCCAGCAAGTGTATTGTATTGGACGCAAGAGAAACTACTGTTCTTGTCAGTTTCCTAAGCAGAGTTGAACTAGTTATGGCCATTGTGTGTAGGAAGCACAGTTCTTTGGTTCTGAGCAAGCTGACTGTTCTGGCTCTATAGGAAACACAGTAGAGTAGAAGAGTGCTGCTTTCTCAAGAGCAGAGTGTGTTTCTTGTAAGGCGAGCCAGAGTTTAGTTACCTTTCATAAACGGAGTTGAATCACATGCAATTTCTGGTCCTAGCAGCAAGAGTGTTTTCTGGTAAGGAGATTCACTATTGTGCTCAATTTTGTCATACACATTGCAAATAGCACTCGCGTCTCTTCCCAGGAAATGCAGTGTATTGGACGCAAGAGAAACTACTGTTCTTGTCAGTTTCCTAAGCAAAGTTGAATTAGATATGGCCCTTGTGTGTAGGAAGCACAGTTCTTTAGTTCTGAGCAAGCTGACAGTTCTGGCTATATAGGAAACACAGTAGAGTAGAAGAGTGCTGCTTTCTCAAAAGCAGAGTGTGTTTCTTTTAAGGCAAGCTAGAGTTGAATTCCACGGAGTTGAATCACATGCAGTTTCTGGTCCTAGTAGCAAGTGTTGTTTTCTGGTAAGGAGATTCACTATTGTGCTCATTTGGTCATGAACACTGCAAATCGCACTCGCTTCTTTTCTCAGCAAGTGCAGTGTATTGGACGCAAGAGAAAATACTGTTCTTGTCAGTTTCCTAAGGAGAGTTGAACTAGTTATGGCCATTGTGTGTAGGAAGCACAGTTCTTTGGTTCTGCGCAAGCTGACTGTTCTGGCTCTATAGGAAACACAGTAGAGTAGAAGAGTGCTGCTTTCTCAAAAGCAGAGTGTGTTTCTTGTAAGGCGAGCCAGAGTTTAATTCCCTTTCATAAACGGAGTTGAATCACATGCAATTTCTGGTCCTAGCAGCAAGAGTGTTTTCTGGTAAGGAGATTCACTATTGTGCTCAATTTTACCATACACATTGCAAATAGCACTCGGATCTGTTCCCAGCAAATGCAGTGTATTGGACCCAAGAGAAACTACTGTTCTTGTCAGTTTCCTAAGCAGAGTTGAATTAGATATGGCCCTTGTGTGTAGGAAGCACAGTTCTTTAGTTCTGCGCAAGCTGACAGTTCTGGCTATATAGGAAACACAGTAGAGTAGAAGAGTGCTGCTTTCTCTAAAGCAGAGTGTGTTTCTTGTAAACGAGCTAGAGTTGATGTCCCTTTCATAAACGAAGTTGAATCACATGCAGATTCTTGTTTTAGCAGCAAAAGTTGTTTTCTGGTAAGGAGATTCACTATTGTGCTCAATTGGCCTTACACAGTGCAAATAGCACTCGCGTCTTATCCCAGCAAATGCAGTGTATTGGATGCAAGAGAAACTACTGTTCTTGTCAGTTTCCTAAGCAGAGTTGAATTCGATATGGCCCTTGTGTGTAGGAAGCACAGTTCTTTAGTACTGAGCAAGCTGACTGTTCTGGCTCTATAGGAAACACAGTAGAGTAGAAGAGTGCTGCTTTCTCAAAAGCAGAGTTTGTTTCTTGTAAGGCTAGCTAGAGTTGAGTTCCACGGAGTTGAATCACATGCAGTTTCTGGTCCTAGTAGCAAGAGTTGTTTTCTGGTAAGGAGATTCACTATTGTGCTCATTTGGCCATACACAGTGCAAATAGCACTCGCGTCTGTACCCAGCAAGTGCATTGTATTGGACGCAAGAGAAACTACTGTTCTTGTCAGTTTCCTAAGCAGAGTTGAACTAGTTATAACCATTGTGTGTAGGAAGCACAGTTCTTTGGTTCTGAGCAAGCTGACTGTTCTGGCTCTATAGAAAACAGAGTAGAGTAGAAGAGTGCTGCTTTCTCAAAAGCAGAGTGTGTTTCATTTAACGCAAGCTAGAGTTGAGTTCCACGGAGTTGAATCACATGCAGTTTCTGGTCCTAGTAGCAAGAGTTGTTTTCTGGTAAGGAGATTCACTATTGTGCTCATTTGGAAATACACAGTGCAAATAGCACTCGCGTCTGTACCCAGCAATTGCAGTGTATTGGACGCAAGAGAAGTTACTGTTCTTGTCAGTTTCCTAAGCAGAGTTGAACTAGTTATGGCCATTGTGTGTTGGAAGCACAGTTCTTTGGTTCTGAGCAAGCTGACTGTTCTGGCTCTATAGGAAACACAGTAGAGTAGAAGAGTGCTGCTTTCTCAAAAGCAGAGTCTGTTTCTTGTAAGGCGAGCCAGAGTTTAATTCCCTTTCATAAACGGAGTTGAATCACATGCAATTTCTGGTCCTAGCAGCAAGAGTTGTTTTCTGGTAAGGAGATTCACTATTGTGCTCAATTGGCCATACACATGGCAAATAGCACTCGCGTCTGTTCCCAGCAAATGCAGTGTATTGGATGCAAGAGAAACTACTGTTCTTGTCAGTTTCCTAAGCAGAGTTGAATTAGATATTGCCCTTGTGTGTAGGAAGCACATTTCTTTGGTTCTGAGCAAGCTGACTGTTCTGGCTCTATAGGAAACACAGTAGAGTAGAAGAGTGCTGCTTTCTCAAAAGCAGAGTGTGCTTTTTAAGGCAAGCTAGAGTTGAATTCCACGGAGTTGAATCACATGCAGTTTCTGGTCCTAGTAGCAAGTGTTGTTTTCTGGTAAGGAGATTCACTCTTGTGCTCAATTTTGCCATACACATTGCAAATAGCACTCGCGTCTGTTCCCAGTAAATGCAGTGTATTGGACGCAAGGGAAACTACTGTTTTTGTCAGTTTCCTAAGGAAAGTTCAAGTAGATATGGAGCTTTTGTGTAGGAAGCACAGTTCTTTGGTTCTGAGCAAGCTGACTGTTCTGGCTCTATAGGAAACACAGTAGAGTAGAAGAGTGCTGCTTTCTCAAAAGCAGAGTGTGTTTCTTTTAAGGCAAGCTAGAGTTGAGTTCCACGGAGTTGAATCACATGCAGTTTCTGGTCCTAGTAGCAAGAGTTGTTTTCTGGTAAGGAGATTCACTACTGTGCTCATTTGGCCATACACAGTGCAAATAGCACTCGCGTCTGTACCCAGCAAGTGCATTGTATTGGACGCAAGAGAAACTACTGTTCTTGTCAGTTTCCTAAGCAGAGTTGAACTAGTTATGGCCATTGTGTGTAGGAAGCACAGTTCTTTGGTTCTGAGCAAGCTGACTGTTCTGGCTCTATAGGAAACACAGTAGAGTAGAAGAGTGCTGCTTTCTCAAAAGCAGAGTGTGTTTCTTGTAAGGCGAGCCAGAGTTTAATTCCCTTTCATAAACGGAGTTGAATCACATGCAATTTCTGGTCCTAGCAGCAAGAGTGTTTTCTGGTAAGGAGATTCACTATTGTGCTCAATTTTACCATACACATTGCAAATAGCACTCGGGTCTGTTCCCAGCAAATGCAGTGTATTGGACCCAAGAGAAACTACTGTTCTTGTCAGGTTCCTAAGCAGAGTTGAATTAGATATGGCCCTTGTGTGTAGGAAGCACAGTTCTTTAGTTCTGAGCAAGCTGACAGTTCTGGCTATGTAGGAAACACAGTAGAGTAGAAGAGTGCTGCTTTCTCTAAAGCAGAGTGTGTTTCTTGTAAACGAGCTAGAGTTGATTTCCCTTTCATAAACGAAGTTGAATCACATGCAGATTCTGGTTTTAGCAGCAAAAGTTGTTTTCTGGTAAGGAGATTCACTATTGTGCTCAATTGGCCTTACACAGTGCAAATAGCACTCGCGTCTTATCCCAGCAAATGCATTGTATTGGACGCAAGAGAAACTACTGCTCTTGTCAGTAACCTAAGGAGCATTCAAGTAGATATGGAGCTTTTGTGTAGGAAGCACAGTTCTTTGGTTCTGAGCAAGCTGACTGTTCTGGCTCTATAGGAAACAGAGTAGAGTAGAAGAGTGCTGCTTTCTCAAAAGCAGAGTGTGTTTCTTGTAAGGCGAGCCAGAGTTTAATTCCCTTTCATAAACGGAGTTGAATCACATGCAATTTCTAGTCCTAGTAGCAAGAGTTTTTTCTGGTAAGGAGATTCACTATTGTGCTCATTTCGCCATACACAGTGCAAATAGCACTCGCGTCTGTACCCAGCAAGTGCATTGTATTGGACGCAAGAGAAACTACTGTTCTTGTCAGTTTCCTAAGCAGAGTTGAACTAGTTATGGCCATTGTGTGTAGGAAGCACAGTTCTTTGGTTCTGAGCAAGCTGACTGTTCTGCCTCTATAGGAAACACAGTAGAGTAGAAGAGTGCTGCTTTCTCAAGAGCAGAGTGTGTTTCTTGTAAGGCGAGCCAGAGTTTAATTACCTTTCATAAACGGAGTTGAATCACATGCAATTTCTGGTCCTAGCAGCAAGAGTGTTTTCTGGTAAGGAGATTCACTATTGTGCTCAATTTTGCCATACACATTGCAAATAGCACTCGCGTCTGTTCCCAGCAAATGCAGTGTATTGGACGCAAGAGAAACTACTGTTCTTGTCAGTTTCCTAAGCAGAGTTGAATTAGATATGGCCCTTGTGCGTAGGAAGCACAGTTCTTTAGTTCTGAGCAAGCTGACAGTTCTGGCTATATAGGAAACACAGTAGAGTAGAAGAGTGTTGCTTTCTCAAAAGCAGAGTGTGTTTCTTTTAAGGCAAGCTAGAGTTGAATTCCACGGAGTTGAATCACATGCAGTTTCTGGTCCTAGTAGCAAGTGTTGTTTTCTGGTAAGGAGATTCACTATTGTGCTCATTTGGTCATCAACAGTGCAAATCGCACTCGCTTCTTTTCTCAGCAAGTGCAGTGTATTGGACGCAAGAGAAACTACTGTTCTTGTCAGTTTCCTAAGCAGAGTTGAATTAGATATGGCCCTTGTGTGTTGGAAGCACAGTTCTTTAGTTCTGAGCAAGCTGACTGTTCTGGCTCTATAGGAAACACAGTAGAGTAGAAGAGTGCTGCTTTCTCAAAAGCAGAGTGTGTTTCTTGTAAGGCAAGCTAGAGTTGAATTCCCTTTCATAAACGGAGTTGAATCACATGCAGATTCTGGTTTTAGCAGCAAAAGTTGTTTTCTGGTAAGGAGATTCACTATTGTGCTCATTTGGCCATACACAGTGCAAATAGCACTCGCGTCTGTACCCAGCAAGTGCATTGTATTGGACGCAAGAGAAACTACTGTTCTTGTCAGTTTCCTAAGCAGAGTTGAACTAGTTATGGCCATTGTGTGTAGGAAGCACAGTTCTTTGGTTCTGAGCAAGCTGACTGTTCTGGCTCTATAGGAAACACAGTAGAGTAGAAGAGTGCTGCTTTCTCAAAAGCAGAGTGTGTTTCTTGTAAGGCGAGCCAGAGTTTAATTCCCTTTCATAAACGGAGTTGAATCACATGCAAATTCTAGTCCTAGTAGCAAGAGTTTTTTCTGGTAAGGAGATTCACTATTGTGCTCATTTGGCCATACACAGTGCAAATAGCACTCGCGTCTGTACCCAGCAAGTGCATTGTATTGGACGCAAGAGAAACTACTGTTCTTGTCAGTTTCCTAAGCAGAGTTGAACTAGTTATGGCCATTGTGTGTAGGAAGCACAGTTCTTTGGTTCTGAGCAAGCAGACTGTTGTGCCTCTATAGGAAACACAGTAGAGTAGAAGAGTGCTGCTTTCTCAAGAGCAGAGTGTGTTTCTTGTAAGGCGAGCCAGAGTTTAATTACCTTTCATAAACGGAGTTGAATCACATGCAATTTCTGTTCCTAGCAGCAAGAGTGTTTTCTGGTAAGGAGATTCACTATTGTGCTCAATTTTGCCATACACATTGCAAATAGCACTCGCGTCTGTTCCCAGCAAATGCAGTGTATTGGACGCAAGAGAAACTACTGTTCTTGTCAGTTTCCTAAGCAGAGTTGAATTAGATATGGCCCTTGTGTGTAGGAAGCACAGTTCTTTAGTTCTGAGCAAGCTGACAGTTCTGGCTATATAGGAAACACAGTAGAGTAGAAGAGTGCTGCTTTCTCTAAAGCAGAGTGTGTTTCTTGTAAACGAGCTAGAGTTGATTTCCCTTTCATAAACGGAGTTGAATCACATGCAGTTTCTGGTTTTAGCAGCAAAAGTTTTTTCTGGTAAGGACATTCACTATTGTGCTCACTTGGCCTTGCACAGTGCAAATAGCACTCGCGTCTTATCCCAGCAAATGCAGTGTATTGGATGCAAGAGAAACTACTGTTCTTGTCAGTTTCCTAAGCAGAGGTGAATTCGATATGGCCCTTGTGTGTAGGAAGCACAGTTCTTTAGTACTGAGCAAGCTGACTGTTCTGGCTCTATAGGAAACACAGTAGAGTAGAAGAGTGCTGCTTTCTCAAAAGCAGAGTGTGTTTCTTGTAAGGCTAGCTAGAGTTGAGTTCCACGGAGTTGAATCACATGCAGTTTCTGGTCCTAGTAGCAAGAGTTGTTTTCTGGTAAGGAGATTCACTATTGTGCTCATTTGGCCATACACAGTGCAAATAGCACTCGCGTCTGTACCCAGCAAGTGCATTGTATTGGACGCAAGAGAAACTACTGTTCTTGTCAGTTTCCTAAGCAGAGTTGAACTAGTTATAACCATTGTGTGTAGGAAGCACAGTTCTTTGGTTCTGAGCAAGCTGACTGTTCTGGCTCTATAGAAAACAGAGTAGAGTAGAAGAGTGCTGCTTTCTCAAAAGCAGAGTGTGTTTCATTTAACGCAAGCTAGAGTTGAGTTCCACGGAGTTGAATCACATGCAGTTTCTGGTCCTAGTAGCAAGAGTTGTTTTCTGGTAAGGAGATTCACTATTGTGCTAATTTGGAAATACACAGTGCAAATAGCACTCGCGTCTGTACCCAGCAAGTGCAGTGTATTGGACGCAAGAGAAGTTACTGTTCTTGTCAGTTTCCTAAGCAGAGTTGAACTAGTTATGGCCATTGTGTGTAGGAAGCACAGTTCTTTGGTTCTGAGCAAGCTGACTGTTCTGGCTCTATAGGAAACACAGTAGAGTAGAAGAGTGCTGCTTTCTCAAAAGCAGAGTCTGTTTCTTGTAAGGCGAGCCAGAGTTTAATTCCCTTTCATAAACGGAGTTGAATCACATGCAATTTCTGGTCCTAGCAGCAAGAGTTGTTTTCTGGTAAGGAGATTCACTATTGTGCTCAATTGGCCATACACATGGCAAATAGCACTCGCGTCTGTTCCCAGCAAATGCAGTGTATTGGATGCAAGAGAAACTACTGTTCTTGTCAGTTTCCTAAGCAGAGTTGAATTAGATATTGCCCTTGTGTGTAGGAAGCACATTTCTTTGGTTCTGAGCAAGCTGACTGTTCTGGCTCTATAGGAAACACAGTAGAGTAGAAGAGTGCTGCTTTCTCAAAAGCAGAGTGTGCTTTTTAAGGCAAGCTAGAGTTGAATTCCACGGAGTTGAATCACATGCAGTTTCTGGTCCTAGTAGCAAGTGTTGTTTTCTGGTAAGGAGATTCACTCTTGTGCTCAATTTTGCCATACACATTGCAAATAGCACTCGCGTCTGTTCCCAGTAAATGCAGTGTATTGGACGCAAGGGAAACTACTGTTTTTGTCAGTTTCCTAAGGAAAGTTCAAGTAGATATGGAGCTTTTGTGTAGGAAGCACAGTTCTTTGGTTCTGAGCAAGGTGACTGTTCTGGCTCTATAGGAAACACAGTAGAGTAGAAGAGTGCTGCTTTCTCAAAAGCAGAGTGTGTTTCTTTTAAGGCAAGCCAGAGTTGAGTTCCACGGAGTTGAATCACATGCAGTTTCTGGTCCTAGTAGCAAGAGTTGTTTTCTGGTAAGGAGATTCACTATTGTGCTCATTTGGCCATACACAGTGCAAATAGCACTCGCGTCTGTACCCAGCAAGTGCATTGTATTGGACGCAAGAGAAACTACTGTTCTTGTCAGTTTCCTAAGCAGAGTTGAACTAGTTATAACCATTGTGTGTAGGAAGCACAGTTCTTTGGTTCTGAGCAAGCTGACTGTTCTGGCTCTATAGGAAACACAGTAGAGTAGAAGAGTGCTGCTTTCTCAAAAGCAGAGTGTGTTTCTTGTAAGGCGAGCCAGAGTTTAATTCCCTTTCATAAACGGAGTTGAATCACATGCAATTTCTGGTCCTAGCAGCAAGAGTGTTTTCTGGTAAGGAGATTCACTATTGTGCTCAATTTTACCATACACATTGCAAATAGCACTCGGGTCTGTTCCCAGCAAATGCAGTGTATTGGACGCAAGAGAAACTACTGTTCTTGTCAGTTTCCTAAGCAGAGTTGAAATAGATATGGCCCTTGTGTGTAGGAAGCACAGTTCTTTAGTTCTGAGCAAGCTGACAGTTCTGGCTATATAGGAAACACAGTAGAGTAGAAGAGTGCTGCTTTCTCTAAAGCAGAGTGTGTTTCTTGTAAACGAGCTAGAGTTGATTTCCCTTTCATAAACGAAGTTGAATCACATGCAGATTCTGGTTTTAGCAGCAAAAGTTGTTTTCTGGTAAGGAGATTCACTATTGTGCTCAATTGGCCTTACACAGTGCAAATAGCACTCGCGTCTTATCCCAGCAAATGCAGTGTATTGGACGCAAGAGAAACTACTGCTCTTGTCAGTAACCTAAGGAGCGTTCAAGTAGATATGGAGCTTTTGTGTAGGAAGCACAGTTCTTTGGTTCTGAGCAAGCTGACTGTTCTGGCTCTATAGGAAACAGAGTAGAGTAGAAGAGTGCTGCTTTCTCAAAAGCAGAGTGTGTTTCTTGTAAGGCGAGCCAGAGTTTAATTCCCATTCATAAACGGAGTTGAATCACATGCAATTTCTAGTCCTAGTAGCAAGAGTTTTTTCTGGTAAGGAGATTCACTATTGTGCTCATTTCGCCATACACAGTGCAAATAGCACTCGCGTCTGTACCCAGCAAGTGCATTGTATTGGACGCAAGAGAAACTACTGTTCTTGTCAGTTTCCTAAGCAGAGTTGAACTAGTTATGGCCATTGTGTGTAGGAAGCACAGTTCTTTGGTTCTGAGCAAGCTGACTGTTCTGCCTCTATAGGAAACACAGTAGAGTAGAAGAGTGCTGCTTTCTCAAGAGCAGAGTGTGTTTCTTGTAAGGCGAGCCAGAGTTTAATTACCTTTCATAAACGGAGTTGAATCACATGCAATTTCTGGTCCTAGCAGCAAGAGTGTTTTCTGGTAAGGAGATTCACTATTGTGCTCAATTTTGCCATACACATTGCAAATAGCACTCGCGTCTGTTCCCAGCAAATGCAGTGTATTGGACGCAAGAGAAACTACTGTTCTTGTCAGTTTCCTAAGCAGAGTTGAATTAGATATGGCCCTTGTGTGTAGGAAGCACAGTTCTTTAGTTCTGAGCAAGCTGACAGTTCTGGCTATATAGGAAACACAGTAGAGTAGAAGAGTGCTGCTTTCACAAAAGCAGAGTGTGTTTCTTTTAAGGCAAGCTTGAGTTGAATTCCACGGAGTTGAATCACATGCAGTTTCTGGTCCTAGTAGCAAGTGTTGTTTTCTGGTAAGGAGATTCACTATTGTGCTCATTTGGTCATGAACACTGCAAATCGCACTCGCTTCTTTTCTCAGCAAGTGCAGTGTATTGGACGCAAGAGAAAATACTGTTCTTGTCAGTTTCCTAAGCAGAGTTGAATTAGATATGGCCCTTGTGTGTTGGAAGCACAGTTCTTTAGTTCTGAGCAAGCTGACTGTTCTGGCTCTATAGGAAACACAGTAGAGTAGAAGAGTGCTGCTTTCTCAAAAGCAGAGTGTGTTTCTTGTAAGGCAAGCTAGAGTTGAATTCCCTTTCATAAACGGAGTTGAATCACATGCAGATTCTGGTTTTAGCAGCAAAAGTTGTTTTCTGGTAAGGAGATTCACTATTGTGCTCATTTGGCCATACACAGTGCAAATAGCACTCGCGTCTGTACCCAGCAAGTGCATTGTATTGGACGCAAGAGAAACTACTGTTCTTGTCAGTTTCCTAAGCAGAGTTGAACTAGTTATGGCCATTGTGTGTAGGAAGCACAGTTCTTTGGTTCTGAGCAAGCTGACTGTTCTGGCTCTATAGGAAACACAGTAGAGTAGAAGAGTGCTGCTTTCTCAAAAGCAGAGTGTGTTTCTTGTAAGGCGAGCCAGAGTTTAATTCCCTTTCATAAACGGAGTTGAATCACATGCAATTTCTAGTCCTAGTAGCAAGAGTTTTTTCTGGTAAGGAGATTCACTATTGTGCTCATTTGGCCATACACAGTGCAAATAGCACTCGCGTCTGTACCCAGCAAGTGCATTGTATTGGACGCAAGAGAAACTACTGTTCTTGTCAGTTTCCTAAGCAGAGTTGAACTAGTTATGGCCATTGTGTGTAGGAAGCACAGTTCTTTGGTTCTGAGCAAGCAGACTGTTCTGCCTCTATAGGAAACACAGTAGAGTAGAAGAGTGCTGCTTTCTCAAGAGCAGAGTGTGTTTCTTGTAAGGCGAGCCAGAGTTTAATTACCTTTCATAAACGGAGTTGAATCACATGCAATTTCTGTTCCTAGCAGCAAGAGTGTTTTCTGGTAAGGAGATTCACTATTGTGCTCAATTTTGCCATACACATTGCAAATAGCACTCGCGTCTGTTCCCAGCAAATGCAGTGTATTGGACGCAAGAGAAACTACTGTTCTTGTCAGTTTCCTAAGCAGAGTTGAATTAGATATGGCCCTTGTGTGTAGGAAGCACAGTTCTTTAGTTCTGAGCAAGCTGACAGTTCTGGCTATATAGGAAACACAGTAGAGTAGAAGAGTGCTGCTTTCTCAAAAGCAGAGTGCGTTTCTTTTAAGGCAAGCTAGAGTTGAATTCCACGGAGTTGAATCACATGCAGTTTCTGGTCCTAGTAGCAAGTGTTGTTTTCTGGTAAGGAGATTCACTATTGTGCTCATTTGGTCATCAACAGTGCAAATCGCACTCGCTTCTTTTCTCAGCAAGTGCAGTGTATTGGACGCAAGAGAAAATACTGTTCTTGTCAGTTTCCTAAACAGAGTTGAATTAGATATGGCCCTTGTGTGTTGGAAGCACAGTTCTTTAGTTCTGAGCAAGCTGACTGTTCTGGCTCTATAGGAAACACAGTAGAGTAGAAGAGTGCTGCTTTCTCAAAAGCAGAGTGTGTTTCTTGTAAGGAAAGCTAGAGTGGAATTCCCTTTCATAATCGGAGTTGAATCACATGCAGATTCTGGTTTTAGCAGCAAAAGTTGTTTTCTGGTAACGAGATTCACTATTGTGCTCATTTGGCCATACACAGTGCAAATAGCACTCGCGTCTGTACCCAGCAGGTGCATTGTATTGGACGCAAGAGAAACTACTGTTCTTGTCAGGTTCCTAAGCAGAGTTGAACTAGTTATGGCCATTGTGTGTAGGAAGCACAGTTCTTTGGTTCTGAGCAAGCTGACTGTTCTGGCTCTATAGGAAACACAGTAGAGTAGAAGAGTGCTGCTTTCTCAAAAGCAGAGTGTGTTTCTTGTAAGGCGAGCCAGAGTTTAATTCCCTTTCATAAACGGAGTTGAATCACATGCAATTTCTGGTCCTAGCAGCAAGAGTGTTTTCTGGTAAGGAGATTCACTATTGTGCTCAATTTTACCATACACATTGCAAATAGCACTCGCGTCTGTTCCCAGCAAATGCAGTGTATTGGACGCAAGAGAAATTACTGTTCTTGTCAGTTTCCTAAGCAGAGTTGAATTAGATATGGCCCTTGTGTGTAGGAAGCACAGTTCTTTAGTTCTGAGCAAGCTGACAGTTCTGGCTATATAGGAAACACAGTAGAGTAGAAGAGTGCTGCTTTCTCTAAAGCAGAGTGTGTTTCTTGTAAACGAGCTAGAGTTGATTTCCCTTTCATAAACGTAGTTGAATCACATGCAGTTTCTGGTTTTAGCAGCAAAAGTTTTTTCTGATAAGGACATTCACTATTGTGCTCACTTGGCCTTGCACAGTGCAAATAGCACTCGCGTCTTATCCCAGCAAATGCAGTGTATTGGATGCAAGAGAAACTACTGTTCTTGTCAGTTTCCTAAGCAGAGTTGAATTCGATATGGCCCTTGTGTGTAGGAAGCACAGTTCTTTAGTACTGAGCAAGCTGACTGTTCTGGCTCTATAGGAAACACAGTAGAGTAGAAGAGTGCTGCTTTCTCAAAAGCAGAGTGTGTTTCTTGTAAGGCTAGCTAGAGTTGAGTTCCACGGAGTTGAATCACATGCAGTTTCTGGTCCTAGTAGCAAGAGTTGTTTTCTGGTAAGGAGATTCACTATTGTGCTCATTTGGCCATACACAGTGCAAATAGCACTCGCGTCTGTACCCAGCAAGTGCATTGTATTGGACGCAAGAGAAACTACTGTTCTTGTCAGTTTCCTAAGCAGAGTTGAACTAGTTATAACCATTGTGTGTAGGAAGCACAGTTCTTTGGTTCTGAGCAAGCTGACTGCTCTGGCTCTATAGAAAACAGAGTAGAGTAGAAGAGTGCTGCTTTCTCAAAAGCAGAGTGTGTTTCATTTAACGCAAGCTAGAGTTGAGTTCCACGGAGTTGAATCACATGCAGTTTCTGGTCCTAGTAGCAAGAGTTGTTTTCTGGTAAGGAGATTCACTATTGTGCTCATTTGGAAATACACAGTGCAAATAGCACTCGCGTCTGTACCCAGCAAGTGCAGTGTATTGGACGCAAGAGAAGTTACTGTTCTTGTCAGTTTCCTAAGCAGAGTTGAACTAGTTATGGCCATTGTGTGTAGGAAGCACAGTTCTTTGGTTCTGAGCAAGCTGACTGTTCTGGCTCTATAGGAAACACAGTAGAGTAGAAGAGTGCTGCTTTCTCAAAAGCAGAGTCTGTTTCTTGTAAGGCGAGCCAGAGTTTAATTCCCTTTCATAAACTGAGTTGAGTCACATGCAATTTCTGGTCCTAGCAGCAAGAGTTGTTTTCTGGTAAGGAGATTCACTATTGTGCTCAATTGGCCATACACATGGCAAATAGCACTCGCGTCTGTTCCCAGCAAATGCAGTGTATTGGATGCAAGAGAAACTACTGTTCTTGTCAGTTTCCTAAGCAGAGTTGAATTAGATAATGCCCTTGTGTGTAGGAAGCACATTTCTTTGGTTCTGAGCAAGCTGACTGTTCTGGCTCTATAGGAAACACAGTAGAGTAGAAGAGTGCTGCTTTCTCAAAAGCAGAGTGTGCTTTTTAAGGCAAGCTAGAGTTGAATTCCACGGAGTTGAATCACATGCAGTTTCTGGTCCTAGTAGCAAGTGTTGTTTTCTGGTAAGGAGATTCACTCTTGTGCTCAATTTTGCCATACACATTGCAAATAGCACTCGCGTCTGTTCCCAGTAAATGCAGTGTATTGGACGCAAGGGAAACTACTGTTTTTGTCAGTTTCCTAAGGAAAGTTCAAGTAGATATGGAGCTTTTGTGTAGGAAGCACAGTTCTTTGGTTCTGAGCAAGCTGACTGTTCTGGCTCTATAGGAAACAGAGTAGAGTAGAAGAGTGCTGCTTTCTCAAAAGCAGAGTGTGTTTCTTTTAAGGCAAGCTAGAGTTGAGTTCCACGGAGTTGAATCACATGCAGTTTCTGGTCCTAGTAGCAAGAGTTGTTTTCTGGTAAGGAGATTCACTATTGTGCTCATTTGGCCATACACAGTGCAAATAGCACTCGCGTCTGTACCCAGCAAGTGCATTGTATTGGACGCAAGAGAAACTACTGTTCTTGTCAGTTTCCTAAGCAGAGTTGAACTAGTTATAACCATTGTGTGTAGGAAGCACAGTTCTTTGGTTCTGAGCAAGCTGACTGTTCTGGCTCTATAGGAAACACAGTAGAGTAGAAGAGTGCTGCTTTCTCAAAAGCAGAGTGTGTTTCTTGTAAGGCGAGCCAGAGTTTAATTCCCTTTCATAAACGGAGTTGAATCACATGCAATTTCTGGTCCTAGCAGCAAGAGTGTTTTCTGGTAAGGAGATTCACTATTGTGCTCAATTTTACCATACACATTGCAAATAGCACTCGGGTCTGTTCCCAGCAAATGCAGTGTATTGGACCCAAGAGAAACTACTGTTCTTGTCAGTTTCCTAAGCAGAGTTGAATTAGATATGGCCCTTGTGTGTAGGAAGCACAGTTCTTTAGTTCTGAGCACGCTGACAGTTCTGGCTATATAGGAAACACAGTAGAGTAGAAGAGTGCTGCTTTCTCTAAAGCAGAGTGTGTTTCTTGTAAACGAGCTAGAGTTGATTTCCCTTTCATAAACGAAGTTGAATCACATGCAGATTCTGGTTTTAGCAGCAAAAGTTGTTTTCTGGTAAGGAGATTCACTATTGTGCTCAATTGGCCTTACACAGTGCAAATAGCACTCGCGTCTTATCCCAGCAAGTGCATTGTATTGGACGCAAGAGAAACTACTGTTCTTGTCAGTTTATTAAGCAGAGTTGAATTAGATATGGCCCTTGTGTGTTGGAAGCACAGTTCTTTAGTTCTGAGCAAGCTGACTGTTCTGGCTCTATAGGAAACACAGTAGAGTAGAAGAGTGCTGCTTTCTCAAAAGCAGAGTCTGTTTATTGTAAGGTGAGCCAGAGTTTAATTACCCTTTCATAAACGGAGTTGAATCACATGCAATTTCTGGTCCTAGTAGCAAGAGTTTTTTCTGGTAAGGAGATTCACTATTGTGCTCATTTGGCCATACACAGTGCAAATAGCACTCGCGTCTGTACCCAGCAAGTGCATTTTATTGGACGCAAGAGAAACTACTGTTCTTGTCAGTTTCGTAAGCAGAGTTGAACTAGTTATGGCCATTGTGTGTAGGAAGCACAGTTCTTTGGTTCTGAACAAGCTGACTGTTCTGCCTCTATAGGAAACACAGTAGAGTAGAAGAGTGCTGCTTTCTCAAAAGCAGAGTGTGTTTCTTGTAAGGCGAGCCAGAGTTTAATTACCTTTCATAAACGGAGTTGAATCACATGCAATTTCTGGTCCTAGCAGCAAGAGTGTTTTCTGGTAAGGAGATTCAGTATTGTGCTCAATTTTGCCATACACATTGCAAATAGCACTCGCGTCTGTTCCCAGCAAATGCAGTGTATTGGACGCAAGAGAAACTACTGCTCTTATCAGTTTCCTAAGCAGAGTTGAATTAGATATGGCCCTTGTGTGTAGGAAGCACAGTTCTTTAGTTCTGAGCAAGCTGACAGTTCTGGCTGTATAGGAAACACAGTAGAGTAGAAGAGTGCTGCTTTCTCAAAAGCAGAGTGTGTTTCTTTTAAGGCAAGCTAGAGTTGAATTCCACGGAGTTGAATCACATGCAGTTTCTGGTCCTAGTAGCAAGTGTTGTTTTCTGGTAAGGAGATTCACTATTGTGCTCATTTGGTCATCAACAGTGCAAATCGCACTCGCTTCTTTTCTCAGCAAGTGCAGTGTATTGGACGCAAGAGAAACTACTGTTCTTGTCAGTTTATTAAGCAGAGTTTAATTAGATATGGCCCTTGTGTGTTGGAAGCACAGTTCTTTAGTTCTGAGCAAGCTGACTGTTCTGGCTCTATAGGAAACACAGTAGAGTAGAAGAGTGCTGCTTTCTCAAAAGCAGAGTGTGTTTCTTGTTAGACAAGCTAGAGTTGAATTCCCTTTCATAAACGGAGTTGAATCACATGCAGATTCTGGTTTTAGCAGCAAAAGTTGTTTTCTGGTAAGGAGATTCACTATTGTGCTCATTTGGCCATACACAGTGCAAATAGCACTCGCGTCTGTACCCAGCAAGTGCATTGTATTGGACGCAAGAGAAACTACTGTTCTTGTCAGTTTCCTAAGCAGAGTTGAATTAGATATTGCCCTTGTGTGTAGGAAGCACATATCTTTGGTTCTGAGCAAGCTGACTGTTCTGGCTCTATAGGAAACACAGTAGAGTAGAAGAGTGCTGCTTTCTCAAAAGCAGAGTCTGTTTCTTGTAAGGCGAGCCAAAGTTTAATTCCCTTTCATACACGGAGTTGAATCACATGCAATTTCTGGTCCTAGCAGCAAGAGTTGTTTTCTGGTAAGGAGATTCACTATTGTGCTCAATTGGCCATACACATGGCAAATAGCACTCGCGTCTGTTCCCAGCAAATGCAGTGTATTGGACGCAAGAGAAACTACTGTTCTTGTCAGTTTCCTAAGCAGAGTTGAATTAGATATTGCCCTTGTGTGTAGGAAGCACTTTACTTTGGTTCTGAGCAAGCTGACTGTTCTGGCTCTATAGGAAACACAGTAGAGTAGAAGAGTGCTGCTTTCTCAAAAGCAGAGTGTGCTTTTTTAAGGCAAGCTAGAGTTGAATTCCACGGAGTTTAATCACATGCAGTTTCTGGTCCTAGTAGCAAGTGTTGTTTTCTGGTAAGGAGATTCACTCTGTGCTCAATTTTGCCATACACATTGCAAATAGCAGTCGCGTCTGTTCCCAGCAAATGCAGTGTATTGGACGCAAGGGAAACTACTGTTTTTGTCAGTTTCCTAAGGAAAGTTCAAGTGGATATGGAGCTTTTGTGTAGGAAGCACAGTTCTTTGGTTCTGAGCAAGCTGACTGTTCTGGCTCTATAGCAAACACAGTAGAGTAGAAGAGTGCTGCTTTCTCAAAAGCAGAGTGTGTTTCTTGTAAGGCAAGCTAGAGTTGAATTCCCTTTCATAAACGGAGTTGAATCACATGCAGTTTCTGGTCCTAGCACCAAGAGTTGTTTTCTGGTAAGGAGATTCACTATTGCGCTCAATTGGCCATACACATTGCAAATAGCACTCGCGTCTGTTCCCAGCAAATGCAGTGTATTGCACGAAAGAGAAACTACTGTTCTTGTCAGTTTCCTAAGCAGAGTTGAATTAGATATTGCCCTTGTGTGTCGGAAGCACAGTTCTTTAGTTCTGAGCAAGCCGACAGTTCTGGCTATATAGGAAACACAGTAGAGTAGAAGAGTGCTGCTTTCTCTAAAGCAGAGTGTGTTTCTTGTAAGGCGAGCTAGAGTTGATTTCCCTTTCATAAACGGAGTTGAATCACATGCAGTTTCTGGTCCTAGCACCAAAAGTTGTTTTCTGGTAAGGAGATTCACTATTGTGCTCAATTGGCCATACACAGTGCAAATAGCACTCGCGTCTTATCCCAGCAAATGCAGTGTATTGGATGCAAGAGAAACTACTGTTCTTGTCAGTTTCCTAAGCAGAGTTGAATTAGATATTGCCTTTGTGTGTAGGAAGCACAGTTCTTTAGTTCTGAGCAAGCTGACTGTTCTGGCTATATAGGAAACACATTAGAGTAGAAGAGTGCTGCTTTTTCAAAAGCAGAGTGTGTTTCTTGTAAGGCGAGCTAGAGTTGATTTCCCTTTCATAAACGGAGTTGAATCACATGCAGTTTCTGGTCCTAGCAGCAAATTTGTTTTCTGGTAAGGAGATTCACTATTGTGCTCAATTGGCCATACACATTGCAAATAGCACTCGCGTCTGTTCCCAGCAAATGCAGTGTTCGACGCAAGAGAAACTACTGTTCTTGTCAGTTTGCTAAGCAGAGTTGAATTAGATATGGCCCTTGTGTGTTGAAAGCACAGTTCTTTAGTTCTGAGCAAGCTGACTGTTCTGGCTATATAGGAAACACAGTAGAGTAGAAGAGTGCTGCTTTCTCAAAAGCAGAGTGTGTTTCTTGTAAGGCGAGCTAGAGTTGAATTCCCTTTCATAAACGGAGTTGAATCACATGCAGATTCTGGTTTTAGCAGCAAAAGTTGTTTTCTGGTAAGGAGATTCACTATTGTGCTCATTTGGCCATACACAGTGCAAATAGCACTCGCGTCTGTACCCAGCAAGTGCATTGTATTGGACGCAAGAGAAACTACTGTTCTTGTCAGTTTCCTAAGCAGAGTTGAATTAGATATTGCCCTTGTGTGTAGGAAGCACATATCTTTGGTTCTGAGCAAGCTGACTGTTCTGGCTCTATAGGAAACACAGTAGAGTAGAAGAGTGCTGCTTTCTCAAAAGCAGAGTCTGTTTCTTGTAAGGCGAGCCAAAGTTTAATTCCCTTTCATACACGGAGTTGAATCACATGCAATTTCTGGTCCTAGCAGCAAGAGTTGTTTTCTGGTAAGGAGATTCACTATTGTGCTCAATTGGCCATACACATGGCAAATAGCACTCGCGTCTGTTCCCAGCAAATGCAGTGTATTGGACGCAAGAGAAACTACTGTTCTTGTCAGTTTCCTAAGCAGAGTTGAATTAGATATTGCCCTTGTGTGTAGGAAGCACTTTACTTTGGTTCTGAGCAAGCTGACTGTTCTGGCTCTATAGGAAACACAGTAGAGTAGAAGAGTGCTGCTTTCTCAAAAGCAGAGTGTGCTTTTTTAAGGCAAGCTAGAGTTGAATTCCACGGAGTTTAATCACATGCAGTTTCTGGTCCTAGTAGCAAGTGTTGTTTTCTGGTAAGGAGATTCACTCTGTGCTCAATTTTGCCATACACATTGCAAATAGCAGTCGCGTCTGTTCCCAGCAAATGCAGTGTATTGGACGCAAGGGAAACTACTGTTTTTGTCAGTTTCCTAAGGAAAGTTCAAGTGGATATGGAGCTTTTGTGTAGGAAGCACAGTTCTTTGGTTCTGAGCAAGCTGACTGTTCTGGCTCTATAGCAAACACAGTAGAGTAGAAGAGTGCTGCTTTCTCAAAAGCAGAGTGTGTTTCTTGTAAGGCAAGCTAGAGTTGAATTCCCTTTCATAAACGGAGTTGAATCACATGCAGTTTCTGGTCCTAGCACCAAGAGTTGTTTTCTGGTAAGGAGATTCACTATTGCGCTCAATTGGCCATACACATTGCAAATAGCACTCGCGTCTGTTCCCAGCAAATGCAGTGTATTGCACGAAAGAGAAACTACTGTTCTTGTCAGTTTCCTAAGCAGAGTTGAATTAGATATTGCCCTTGTGTGTCGGAAGCACAGTTCTTTAGTTCTGAGCAAGCCGACAGTTCTGGCTATATAGGAAACACAGTAGAGTAGAAGAGTGCTGCTTTCTCTAAAGCAGAGTGTGTTTCTTGTAAGGCGAGCTAGAGTTGATTTCCCTTTCATAAACGGAGTTGAATCACATGCAGTTTCTGGTCCTAGCACCAAAAGTTGTTTTCTGGTAAGGAGATTCACTATTGTGCTCAATTGGCCATACACAGTGCAAATAGCACTCGCGTCTTATCCCAGCAAATGCAGTGTATTGGATGCAAGAGAAACTACTGTTCTTGTCAGTTTCCTAAGCAGAGTTGAATTAGATATTGCCTTTGTGTGTAGGAAGCACAGTTCTTTAGTTCTGAGCAAGCTGACTGTTCTGGCTATATAGGAAACACATTAGAGTAGAAGAGTGCTGCTTTTTCAAAAGCAGAGTGTGTTTCTTGTAAGGCGAGCTAGAGTTGATTTCCCTTTCATAAACGGAGTTGAATCACATGCAGTTTCTGGTCCTAGCAGCAAATTTGTTTTCTGGTAAGGAGATTCACTATTGTGCTCAATTGGCCATACACATTGCAAATAGCACTCGCGTCTGTTCCCAGCAAATGCAGTGTTCGACGCAAGAGAAACTACTGTTCTTGTCAGTTTGCTAAGCAGAGTTGAATTAGATATGGCCCTTGTGTGTTGAAAGCACAGTTCTTTAGTTCTGAGCAAGCTGACTGTTCTGGCTATATAGGAAACACAGTAGAGTAGAAGAGTGCTGCTTTCTCAAAAGCAGAGTGTGTTTCTTGTAAGGCGAGCTAGAGTTGAATTCCCTTTCATAAACGGAGTTGAATCACATACAGTTTCTGTTCCTAGCACCAAGAGTTGTTTTCTGGTAAGGAGAGTCACTATTGTGCTCATTTGGCCATACACAGTGCAAATAGCACTCGCTTCTGTACCCAGCAAGTGCATTGTATTGGACGCAAGAGAAACTACTGTTCTTGTCAGTATCCTAAGAAGAGTTGAACTAGTTATGGCCATTGTGTGTAGGAAGCACAGTTTTTTGGTTCTCAGCAACCTGACTGTTCTGGCTATGTAGGAAACAGAGTAGAGTAGAAGAGTGCTACTTTCTCTAAAGCAGAGTGTGTTTCTTGTAAGGCGAGCCAGAGTTTAATTCCCTTTCATAAACGGAGTTGAATCACATGCAGTTTCTGGTCCTAGCAGCAAAAGTTGTTTTCTGGTAAGGAGATTCACTATTGTGCTCAATTGGCCATACACAGTGCAAATAGCACTGGCGTCTTATCCCAGCAAATGCAGTGTATTGGACGCAAGAGAAACTACTGTTCTTGTCAGTTTCCTAAGCAGAGTTGAATTAGATATGGCCCTTGTGTGTAGGAAGCACAGTTCTTTGGTTCTGAGCAACCTGACTGTTCTGGCTATGTAGGAAACAGAGTAGAGTAGAAGAGTGCTGCTTTCTCTAAAGCAGAGTGTGTTTCTTGTAAGGCGAGCTAGAGTTGAATTCACTTTCATAAACGGAGTTGAATCACATGCAGTTTCTGGTCCTAGCATCAAAAGTTGTTTTCTGGTAAGGAGATTCACTATTGTGCTCAATTGGCCATACACAGTGCAAATAGCACTCGCGTCTTATCCCAGCAAATGCAGTGTATTGGACGCAAGAGAAACTACTGTTCTTCTCAGTTTCCTAAGCAGAGTTGAATTAGATATGGCGCTTGTGTGTAGGAAGCACAGTTCTTTAGTTCTGAGCAAGCTGACTGTTCTGGCTATATAGGAAACACAGTAGAGTAGAAGAGTGCTGCTTTCTCAAAAGCAGAGTGTGTTTCTTGTAAGGCAAGCTAGAGTTGAATTCCCTTTCATAAACGGAGTTGAATCACATGCAGTTTCTGGTCCTAGCACCAAGAGTTGTTTTCTGGTAAGGAGAGTCACTATTGTGCTCAATTGGCAATACACATTGCAAATAGCACTCGCGTCTTATCCCAGCAAATGCAGTGTATTGGACGCAAGAGAAACTACTGTTCTTCTCAGTTTCCTAAGCAGAGTTGAATTAGATATGGCCCTTGTGTGTAGGAAGCACAGTTCTTTAGTTCTGAGCAAGCTGACTGTTCTGGCTATATAGGAAACACAGTAGAGTAGGAGAGTGCTGCTTTCTCAAAAGCAGAGTGTGTTTCTTGTAAGGCAAGCTAGAGTTGAATTCCCTTTCATAAACGGAGTTGAATCACATGCAGTTTCTGGTCCTAGCAGCAAGAGTTGTTTTCTGGTAAGGAGAGTCACTATTGTGCTCATTTGGCCATACACAGTGCAAATAGCACTCGCTTCTGTACCCAGCAAGTGCATTGTATTGGACGCAAGAGAAACTACTGTTCTTGTCAGTTTCCTAAGAAGAGTTGAACTAGTTATGGCCATTGTTTGTAGGAAGCACAGTTCTTTGGTTCTGAGCAACCTGACTGTTCTGGCTATGTAGGAAACAGAGTAGAGTAGAAGAGTGCTGCTTTCTCTAAAGCAGAGTGTGTTTCTTGTAAGGCGAGCCAGAGTTTAATTCCCTTTCATAAACGGAGTTGAATCACATGCAGTTTCTGGTCCTAGCAGCAAGAGTTGTTTTCTGGTAAGGAGAGTCACTATTGTGCTCAATTGGCCATACACAGTGCAAATAGCACTCGCGTCTTATCCCAGCAAATGCAGTGTATTGGATGCAAGAGAAAGTACTGTTCTTGTCAGTTTCCTAAGCAGAGTTGAATTAGATATGGCCTTTGTGTGTAGGAAGCACAGTTCTTTAGTTCTGAGCAAGCTGACTGTTCTGGCTATATAGGAAACACAGTAGAGTAGGAGAGTGCTGCTTTCTCAAAAGCAGAGTGTGTTTCTTGTAAGGCAAGCTAGAGTTGAATTCCCTTTCATAAACGGAGTTGAATCACATGCAGTTTCTGGTCCAAGCACCAAGAGTTGTTTTCTGGTAAGGAGAGTCACTATTGTGCTCATTTGGCCATACACAGTGCAAATAGCACTCGCTTCTGTACCCAGCAAGTGCACTGTATTGGACGCAAGAGAAACTACTGTTCTTGTCAGTTTCCTAAGAAGAGTTGAACTAGTTATGGCCATTGTGTGTAGGAAGCACAGTTCTTTGGTTCTGAGCAACCTGACTGTTCTGGCTATGTAGGAAACAGAGTAGAGTAGAAGAGTGCTACTTTCTCTAAAGCAGAGTGTGTTTCTTGTAAGGCGAGCCAGAGTTTAATTCCCTTTCATAAACGGAATTGAATCACATGCAGTTTCTGGTCCTAGCAGCAAAAGTTGTTTTCTGGTAAGGAGATTCACTATTGTGCTCAATTGGCCATACACAGTGCAAATAGCACTGGCGTCTTATCCCAGCAAATGCAGTGTATTGGACGCAAGAGAAACTACTGTTCTTGTCAGTTTCCTAACCAGAGTTGAATTAGATATGGCCCTTGTGTGTAGGAAGCACAGTTCTTTAGTTCTGAGCAAGCTGACTGTTCTGGCTATATAGGAAACACAGTAGAGTAGAAGAGTGCTGCTTTCTCAAAAGCAGAGTGTGCTTCTTGTAAGGCAAGCTAGAGTTGAATTCCCTTTCATAAACGGAGTTGAATCACATGCAGTTTCTGGTCCTAGCACCAAGAGTTGTTTTCTGGTAAGGAGATTCACTATTGCGCTCAATTGGCTATACACATTGCAAATAGCACTCGCGTCTGTTCCCAGCAATTGCAGTGTATTGGACGAAAGAGAAACTACTGTTCTTGTCAGTTTCCTAAGCAGAGTTGAATTAGATATGGCCCTTGTGTGTAGGAAGCACAGTTCTTTGGTTCTGAGCAACCTGACTGTTCTGGCTATGTAGGAAACAGAGTAGAGAAGAAGAGTGCTGCTTTCTCTAAAGCAGAGTGTGTTTCTTGTAAGGCGAGCCAGAGTTTAATTCCCTTTCATAAACGGAGTTGAATCACATGCAGTTTCTGGTCCTAGCAGCAAGAGTTGTTTTCTGGTAAGGAGAGTCACTATTGTGCTCAATTGGCCATACACAGTGCAAATAGCACTGGCGTCTTATCCCAGCAAATGCAGTGTATTGGATGCAAGAGAAACTACTGTTCTTGTCAGTTTCCTAAGCAGAGTTGAATTAGATATGGCCTTTGTGTGTAGGAAGCACAGTTCTTTAGTTCTGAGCAAGCTGACTGTTCTGGCTATATAGGAAACACAGTAGAGTAGGAGAGTGCTGCTTTCTCAAAAGAAGAGTGTGTTTCTTGTAAGGCAAGCTAGAGTTGAATTCCCTTTCATAAACGGAGTTGAATCACATGCAGTTTCAGGTCCTAGCACCAAGAGTTGTTTTCTGGTAAGGAGAGTCACTATTGTGCTCATTTGGCCATACACAGTGCAAATAGCACTCGCTTCTGTACCCAGCAAGTGCATTGTATTGGACGCAAGAGAAACTACTGTTCTTGTCAGTTTCTTAGGAAGAGTTGAACTAGTTATGGCCATTGTGTGTAGGAAGCAGAGTTCTTTGGTTCTGAGCAACCTGACTGTTCTGGCTATGTAGGAAACAGAGTAGAGTAGAAGAGTGCTACTTTCTCTAAAGCAGAGTGTGTTTCTTGTAAGGCGAGCCAGAGTTTAATTCCCTTTCATAAACGGAGTTGAATCACATGCAGTTTCTGGTCCTAGCAGCAAAAGTTGTTTTCTGGTAAGGAGATTCACTATTGTGCTCAATTGGCCATACACATTGCAAATAGCACTCGCGTCTGTTCCCAGCAAATGCAGTGTATTGGTCGAAAGAGAAACTACTGTTCTTGTCAGTTTCCTAAGCAGAGTTGAATTAGATATGGCCCTTGTGTGTAGGAAGCACAGTTCTTTGGTTCTGAGCAACCTGACTGTTCTGGCTATGTAGGAAACAGAGTAGAGTAGAGGAGTGCTGCTTTCTCTAAAGCAGAGTGTGTTTCTTGTAAGGCGAGCCAGAGTTTAATGTTCTGGCTATGTAGGAAACACAGTAGAGTAGAAGAGTGCTGCTTTCTCTAAAGCAGAGTGTGTTTCTTGTAAGGTGAGCTAGAGTTGAATTCACTTTCATAAACGGAGTTGAATCACATGCAGTTTCTGGTCCTAGCAGCAAAAGTTGTTTTCTGGTAAGGAGATTCACTATTGTGCTCAATTGGCCATACACAGTGCAAATAGCACTCGCGTCTTATCCCAGCAAATGCAGTGTATTGGACGCAAGAGAAACTACTGTTCTTGTCAGTTTCCTAAGCAGAGTTGAATTAGATATGGCCCTTGTGTGTAGGAAGCACAGTTCTTTAGTTCTGAGCAAGCTGACTGTTCTGGCTATATAGGAAACACAGTAGAGTAGAAGAGTGCTGCTTTCTCAAAAACAGAGTGTGTTTCTTGTAAGGCAAGCTGGAGTTGAATTCCCTTTCATAAACGGAGTTGAATCACATGCAGTTTCTGGTCCAAGCACCAAGAGTTGTTTTCTGGTAAGGAGATTCACTATTGTGCTCAATTGGCAATACACATTGCAAATAGCACTCGCGTCTTATCCCAGCAAATGCAGTGTATTGGACGCAAGAGAAACTACTGTTCTTGTCAGTTTCCTAAGCAGAGTTGAATTAGATATGGCCTTTGTGTGTAGGAAGCACAGTTCTTTAGTTCTGAGCAAGCTGACTGTTCTGGCTATATAGGAAACACAGTAGAGTAGGAGAGTGCTGCTTTCTCAAAAGCAGAGTGTGTTTCTTGTAAGGCAAGCTAGAGTTGAATTCCCTTTCATAAACGGAGTTGAATCACATGCAGTTTCTGGTCCTAGCACCAAGAGTTGTTTTCTGGTAAGGAGAGTCACTATTGTGCTCATTTGGCCATACACAGTGCAAATAGCACTCGCTTCTAAACCCAGCAAGTGCATTGTATTGGACGCAAGAGAAACTACTGTTCTTGTCAGTATCCTAAGAAGAGTTGAACTAGTTATGGCCATTGTGTGTAGGAAGCACAGTTCTTTGGCTCTGAGCAACCTGACTGTTCTGGCTATGTAGGAAACAGAGTAGAGTAGAAGAGTGCTACTTTCTCTAAAGCAGAGTGTGTTTCTTGTAAGGCGAGCCAGAGTTTAATTCCCTTTCATAAACGGAGTTGAATCACATGCAGTTTCTGGTCCTAGCAGCAAAAGTTGTTTTCTGGTAAGGAGATTCACTATTGTGCTCAATTGGCCATACACAGTGCAAATAGCACTGGCGTCTTATCCCAGCAAATGCAGTGTATTGGACGCAAGAGAAACTACTGTTCTTGTCAGTTTCCTAACCAGAGTTGAATTAGATATGGCCCTTGTGTGTAGGAAGCACAGTTCTTTAGTTCTGAGCAAGCTGACTGTTCTGGCTATATAGGAAACACAGTAGAGTAGAAGAGTGCTGCTTTCTCAAAAGCAGAGTGTGTTTCTTGTAAGGCAAGCTAGAGTTGAATTCCCTTTCATAAACGGAGTTGAATAACATGCAGTTTCTGGTCCTAGCACCAAGAGTTGTTTTCTGGTAAGGAGATTCACTATTGCGCTCAATTGGCCATACACATTGCATATAGCACTCGCGTCTGTTCCCAGCAAATGCAGTGTATTGGACGCAAGAGAAACTACTGTTCTTGTCAGTTTCCTAAGCAGAGTTGAATTAGATATGGCCCTTGTGTGTAGGAAGCACAGTTCTTTAGTTCTGAGCAAGCCGACAGTTCTGGCTATATAGGAAACACAGTAGAGTAGAAGAGTGCTGCTTTCTCTAAAGCAGAGTGTGTTTCTTGTAAGGCGAGCTAGAGTTGATTTCCCTTTCATAAACGGAGTTGAATCACATGCAGTTTCTGGTCCTAGCAGCAAAAGTTGTTTTCTGGTAAGGAGATTCACTATTGTGCTCAATTGGCCATATACAGTGCAAATAGCACTCGCGTCTTATCCCAGCAAATGCAGTGTATTGGACGCAAGAGAAACTACTGTTCTTGTCAGTTTCCTAAGCAGAGTTGAATTAGATATGGCCCTTGTGTGTAGGAAGCACAGTTCTTTAGTTCTGAGCAAGCTGACAGTTCTGGCTATATAGGAAACCGAGTAGAGTAGAAGAGTGCTGCTTTCTCTAAAGCAGAGTGTGTTTCTTGTAAGGCGAGCTAGAGTTGATTTCCCTTTCAAAAACGGAGTTGAATCACATGCAGTTTCTGGTCCTAGCACCAAGAGTTGTTTTCTGGTAAGGAGATTCACTATTGCGCTCAATTGGCCATACACATTGCAAATAGCACTCGCGTCTGTTCCCGTCAAATGCAGTGTATTGGACACAAGAGAAACTACTGTTCTTGTCAGTTTCCTAAGCAGAGTTGAATTAGATATGGCCCTTGTGTGTAGGAAGCACAGTTCTTTAGTTCTGAGCAAGCTGACTGTTCTGGCTATATAGGAAACACAGTAGAGTAGAAGAGTGCTGCTTTCTCAAAAGCAGAGTGTGTTTCTTATAAGGCAAGCTAGAGTTGAATTCCCTTTCATAAACGGAGTTGAATCACATGCAGTTTCTGGTCCTAGCACCAAGAGTTGTTTTCTGGTAAGGAGATTCACTATTGTGCTCAATTGGCAATACACATTGCAAATAGCACTCGCGTCTTATCCCAGCAAATGCAGTGTATTGGACGCAAGAGAAACTACTGTTCTTCTCAGTTTCCTAAGCAGAGTTGAATTAGATATGGCCTTTGTGTGTAGGAATCACAGTTCTTTAGTTCTGAGCAAGCTGACTGTTCTGGCTATATAGGAAACACAGTAGAGTAGGAGAGTGCTGCTTTCTCAAAAGCAGAGTGTGTTTCTTGTAAGGCAAGCTAGAGTTGAATTCCCTTTCATAAACGGAGTTGAATCACATGCAGTTTCTGGTCCTAGCACCAAGAGTTGTTTTCTGGTAAGGAGAGTCACTATTGTGCTCATTTGGCCATACACAGTGCAAATAGCACTCGCTTCTGTACACAGCAAGTGCATTGTATTGGACGCAAGAGAAACTACTGTTCTTGTCAGTTTCCTAAGAAGAGTTGAACTAGTTATGGCCATTGTGTGTAGGAAGCACAGTTCTTTGGTTCTGAGCAACGTGACTGTTCTGGCTATGTAGGAAACAGAGTAGAGTAGAAGAGTGCTACTTTCTCTAAAGCAGAGTGTGTTTCTTGTAAGGCGAGCCAGAGTTTAATTCCCTTTCATAAACGGAGTTGAATCACATGCAGTTTCTGGTCCTAGCAGCAAAAGTTGTTTTCTGGTAAGGAGATTCACTATTGTGCTCAATTGGCCATACACAGTGCAAATAGCACTGGCGTCTTATCCCAGCAAATGCAGTGTATTGGACGCAAGAGAAACTACTGTTCTTGTCAGTTTCCTAACCAGAGTTGAATTAGATATGGCCCTTGTGTGTAGGAAGCACAGTTCTTTAGTTCTGAGCAAGCTGACTGTTCTGGCTATATAGGAAACACAGTAGAGTAGAAGAGTGCTGCTTTCTCAAAAGCAGAGTGTGTTTCTTGTAAGGCAAGCAAGAGTTGAATTCCCTTTCATAAACGGAGTTGAATCACATGCAGTTTCTGGTCCTAGCACCAAGAGTTGTTTTCTGGTAAGGAGATTCACTATTGCGCTCAATTGGCCATACACATTGCATATAGCACTCGCGTCTGTTCCCAGCAAATGCAGTGTATTGGACGCAAGAGAAACTACTGTTCTTGTCAGTTTCCTAAGCAGAGTTGAATTAGATATGGCCCTTGTGTGTAGGAAGCACAGTTCTTTAGTTCTGAGCAAGCCGACAGTTCTGGCTATATAGGAAACACAGTAGAGTAGAAGAGTGCTGCTTTCTCTAAAGCAGAGTGTGTTTCTTGTAAGGCGAGCTAGAGTTGATTTCCCTTTCATAAACGGAGTTGAATCACATGCAGTTTCTGGTCCTAGCAGCAAAAGTTGTTTTCTGGTAAGGAGATTCACTATTGTGCTCAATTGGCCATATACAGTGCAAATAGCACTCGCGTCTTATCCCAGCAAATGCAGTGTATTGGACGCAAGAGAAACTACTGTTCTTGTCAGTTTCCTAAGCAGAGTTGAATTAGATATGGCCCTTGTGTGTAGGAATCACAGTTCTTTAGTTCTGAGCAAGCTGACTGTTCTGGCTATATAGGAAACACAGTAGAGTAGAAGAGTGCTGCTTTCTCAAAAGCAGAGTGTGTTTCTTGTAAGGCGAGCCAGAGTTTAATTCCCTTTCATAAACGGAGTTGAATCACATGCAATTTCTGGTCCTAGCAGCAAGAGTTGTTTTCTGGTAAGGAGATTCACTATTGTGCTCAATTGGCCATACACATTGCAAATAGCACTCGCGTCTGTTCCCAGCAAATGCAGTGTATTGGACACAAGAGAAACTACTGTTCTTGTCAGATTCCTAAGCAGAGTTGAATTAGATATGGCCCTTGTGTGTAGGAAGCACAGTTCTTTAGTTCTGAGCAAGCTGACAGTTCTGGCTATATAGGAAACCGAGTAGAGTAGAAGAGTGCTACTTTCTCTAAAGCAGAGTGTGTTTCTTGTAAGGCGAGCTAGAGTTGATTTCCCTTTCAAAAACGGAGTTGAATCACATGCAGTTTCTGGTCCTAGCACCAAGAGTTGTTTTCTGGTAAGGAGATTCACTATTGTGCTCAATTGGCCATACACATTGCAAATAGCACTCGCGTCTGTTCCCGTCAAATGCAGTGTATTGGACACAAGAGAAACTACTGTTCTTGTCAGTTTCCTAAGCAGAGTTGAATTAGATATGGCCCTTGTGTGTAGGAAGCACAGTTCTTTAGTTCTGAGCAAGCTGACTGTTCTGGCTATATAGGAAACACAGTAGAGTAGGAGAGTGCTGCTTTCTCAAAAGCAGAGTGTGTTTCTTGTAAGGCAAGCTAGAGTTGAATTGCTTTCATAAACGGAGTTGAATCACATGCAGTTTCTCGTCCTAGCACCAAGAGTTGTTTTCTGGTAAGGAGAGTCACTATTGTGCTCATTTGGCCATACACATTGCAAATAGCACTCGCTTCTGTACACAGCAAGTGCATTGTATTGGACGCAAGAGAAACTACTGTTCTTGTCAGTTTCCTAAGAAGAGTTGAACTAGTTATGGCCATTGTGTGTAGGAAGCACAGTTCTTTGGTTCTGAGCAACGTGACTGTTCTGGCTATGTAGGAAACAGAGTAGAGTAGAAGAGTGCTACTTTCTCTAAAGCAGAGTGTGTTTCTTGTAAGGCGAGCCAGAGTTTAATTCCCTTTCATAAACGGAGTTGAATCACATGCAGTTTCTGGTCCTAGCAGCAAAAGTTGTTTTCTGGTAAGGAGATTCACTATTGTGCTCAATTGGCCATACACAGTGCAAATAGCACTGGCGTCTTATCCCAGCAAATGCAGTGTATTGGACGCAAGAGAAACTACTGTTCTTGTCAGTTTCCTAACCAGAGTTGAATTAGATATGGCCCTTGTGTGTAGGAAGCACAGTTCTTTAGTTCTGAGCAAGCTGACTGTTCTGGCTATATAGGAAACACAGTAGAGTAGAAGAGTGCTGCTTTCTCAAAAGCAGAGTGTGTTTCTTGTAAGGCAAGCAAGAGTTGAATTCCCTTTCATAAACGGAGTTGAATCACATGCAGTTTCTATTCCTAGCACCAAGAGTTGTTTTCTGGTAAGGAGATTCACTATTGCGCTCAATTGGCCATACACATTGCATATAGCACTCGCGTCTGTTCCCAGCAAATGCAGTGTATTGGACGCAAGAGAAACTACTGTTCTTGTCAGTTTCCTAAGCAGAGTTGAATTAGATATGGCCCTTGTGTGTAGGAAGCACAGTTCTTTAGTTCTGAGCAAGCCGACAGTTCTGGCTATATAGGAAACACAGTAGAGTAGAAGAGTGCTGCTTTCTCTAAAGCAGAGTGTGTTTCTTGTAAGGCGAGCTAGAGTTGATTTCCCTTTCATAAACGGAGTTGAATCACATGCAGTTTCTGGTCCTAGCAGCAAAAGTTGTTTTCTGGTAAGGAGATTCACTATTGTGCTCAATTGGCCATACACAGTGCAAATAGCACTCGCGTCTTATCCCAGCAAATGCAGTGTATTGGACGCAAGAGAAACTACTGTTCTTGTCAGTTTCCTAAACAGAGTTGAATTAGATATGGCCCTTGTGTGTAGGAAGCACAGTTCTTTAGTTCTGAGCAAGCTGACTGTTCTGGCTATATAGGAAACACAGTAGAGTAGAAGAGTGCTGCTTTCTCAAAAGCAGAGTGTGTTTCTTGTAAGGCGAGCCAGAGTTTAATTCCCTTTCATAAACGGAGTTGAATCACATGCAATTTCTGGTCCTAGCAGAAAGAGTTGTTTTCTGGTAAGGAGATTCACTATTGTGCTCAATTGGCCATACACATTGCAAATAGCACTCGCGTCTGTTCCCAGCAAATGCAGTGTATTGGACACAAGAGAAACTACTGTTCTTGTCAGATTCCTAAGCAGAGTTGAATTAGATATGGCCCTTGTGTGTAGGAAGCACAGTTCTTTAGTTCTGAGCAAGCTGACAGTTCTGGCAATATAGGAAACACAGTAGAGTAGAAGAGTGCTGCTTTCTCTAAAGCAGAGTGTGTTTCTTGTAAGACGAGCTAGAGTTGATTTCCCTTTCAAAAATGGAGTTGAATCACATGCAGTTTCTGGTACTAGCACCAAGAGTTGTTTTCTGGTAAGGAGATTCACTATTGTGCTCAATTGGCCATACACATTGCAAATAGCACTCGCGTCTGTTCCCGTCAAATGCAGTGTATTGGACACAAGAGAAACTACTGTTCTTGTCAGTTTCCTAAGCAGAGTTGAATTAGATATGGCCATTGTGTGTAGGAAGCACAGTTCTTTGGTTCTGAGCAAGCTGACTGTTTTGGCTCTATAGCAAACACAGTAGAGTAGGAGAGTGCTGATTTCTCAAAAGCAGAGTGTGTTTCTTGTAAGGCAAGCTAGAGTTGAATTCCCTTTCATAAACGGAGTTGAATCACATGCAGTTTCTGGTAATAGCACCAAGAGTTGTGTTCTGGTAAGGAGAGTCACTATTGTGCTCATTTGGCCATACACATTGCAAATAGCACTCGCGTCTTATCCCAGCAAATGCAGTGTATTGGACGCAAGAGAAACTACTGTTCTTGTCAGTTTCCTAAGCAGAGTTGAATTAGATATGGCCCTTGTGTGTTGGAAGCACAGTTCTTTAGTTCTGAGCAAGCTAACTGTTCTGGCTATATAGGAAAC
This sequence comes from Peromyscus californicus insignis, assembly GCF_007827085.1. Classification (NCBI taxonomy): domain Eukaryota; kingdom Metazoa; phylum Chordata; class Mammalia; order Rodentia; family Cricetidae; genus Peromyscus; species Peromyscus californicus. The sequence continues at coordinate 63,090 of NW_026294386.1, forward strand.
ACAGTAGAGTAGAAGAGTGCTGCTTTCTCAAAAGCAGAGTGTTTTTCTTGTAAGGCAAGCCAGAGTTTAATTCCCTTTCATAAACGGAGTTGAATCACATGCAGTTTCTGGTCCTAGCACCAAGAGTTTTTTTCTGGTAAGGAGAGTCACTATTGTGCTCATTTGGCCATACACAGTGCAAATAGCACTCGCGTCTGTACCCAGCAAGTGCATTGTATTGGACGCAAGAGAAACTACTGTTCTTGTCAGTTTCCTAAGCAGAGTTGAACTAGTTATTTCCATTGTGTGTAGGAAGCACAGTTCTTTGGTTCTGAGCAAGCTGACTGTTCTGGCTCTATAGCCAACACAGTAGAGTAGAAGAGTGCTGCTTTCTCAAAAGCAGAGTGTGTTTCTTGTAAGGCGAGCCAGAGTTTAATTCCCTTTCATAAACGGAGTTGAATCACATGCAGTTTCTGGTCCTAGCAGCAAGAGTTGTTTTCTGGTAAGGAGATTCACTATTGTGCTCAATTGGCAATACACATTGCAAATAGCACTCGCGTCTTATCCCAGCAAATGCAGTGTATTGGACGCAAGAGAAACTACTGTTCTTCTCAGTTTCCTAAGCAGAGTTGAATTAGATATGGCCTTTGTGTGTAGGAATCACAGTTCTTTAGTTCTGAGCAAGCTGACTGTACTGGCTATATAGGAAACACAGTAGAGTAGGAGAGTGCTGCTTTCTCAAAAGCAGAGTGTGTTTCTTGTAAGGCAAGCTAGAGTTGAATTCCCTTTCATAAACGGAGTTGAATCACATGCAGTTTCTGGTCCTAGCACCAAGAGTTGTTTTCTGGTAAGGAGATTCACTATTGTGCTCATTTGGCCATACACAGTGCAAATAGCACTCGCTTCTGTACACAGCAAGTGCATTGTATTGGACGCAAGAGAAACTACTGTTCTTGTCAGTTTCCTAAGAAGAGTTGAACTATTTATGGCCATTGTGTGTAGGAAGCACAGTTCTTTGGTTCTGAGCAACGTGACTGTTCTGGCTATGTAGGAAACAGAGTAGAGTAGAAGAGTGCTACTTTCTCTAAAGCAGAGTGTGTTTCTTGTAAGGCGAGCCAGAGTTTAATTCCCTTTCATAAACGGAGTTGAATCACATGCAGTTTCTGGTCCTAGCAGCAAAAGTTGTTTTCTGGTAAGGAGATTCACTACTGTGCTCAATTGGCCATACACAGTGCAAATAGCACTGTCGTCTTATCCCAGCAAATGCAGTGTATTGGACGCAAGAGAAACTACTGTTCTTGTCAGTTTCCTAACCAGAGTTGAAATAGATATGGCCCTTGTGTGTAGGAAGCACAGTTCTTTAGTTCTGAGCAAGCTGACTGTTCTGGCTATATAGGAAACACAGTAGAGTAGAAGAGTGCTGCTTTCTCAAAAGCAGAGTGTGTTTCTTGTAAGGCAAGCAAGAGTTGAATTCCCTTTCATAAACGGAGTTGAATCACATGCAGTTTCTGGTCCTAGCACCAAGAGTTGTTTTCTGGTAAGGAGATTCACTATTGCGCTCAATTGGCCATACACATTTCATATAGCACTCGCGTCTGTTCCCAGCAAATGCAGTGTATTGGACGCAAGAGAAATTACTGTTCTTGTCAGTTTCCTAAGCAGAGTTGAATTAGATATGTCCCTTGTGTGTAGGAAGCACAGTTCTTTAGTTCTGAGCAAGCCAACAGTTCTGGCTATATAGGAAACACAGTAGAGTAGAAGAGTGCTGCTTTCTCTAAAGCAGAGTGTGTTTCTTGTAAGGCGAGCTAGAGTTGATTTCCCTTTCATAAACGGAGTTGAATCACATGCAGTTTCTGGTCCTAGCAGCAAAAGTTGTTTTCTGGTAAGGAGATTCACTATTGTGCTCAATTGGCCATACACAGTGCAAATAGCACTCGCGTCTTATCCCAGCAAATGCAGTGTATTGGACGCAAGAGAAACTACTGTTCTTGTCAGTTTCCTAAGCAGAGTTGAATTAGATAAGGCCCTTGTGTGTTGGAAGCACAGTTCTTTAGTTCTGAGCAAGCTAACTGTTCTGGCTATATTGGAAACACAGTAGAGTAGAAGAGTGCTGCTTTCTCAAAAGCAGAGTGTTTTTCTTGTAAGGCAAGCCAGAGTTTAATTCCCTTTCATAAACGGAGTTGAATCACATGCAGTTTCTGGTCCTAGCACCAAGAGTTTTTTTCTGGTAAGGAGAGTCACTATTGTGCTCATTTGGCCATACACAGTGCAAATAGCACTCGCGTCTGTACCCAGCAAGTGCATTGTATTGGACGCAAGAGAAACTACTGTTCTTGTCAGTTTCCTAAGCAGAGTTGAACTAGTTATTTCCATTGTGTGTAGGAAGCACAGTTCTTTGGTTCTGAGCAAGCTGACTGTTCTGGCTCTATAGCAAACACAGTAGAGTAGAAGAGTGCTGCTTTCTCAAAAGCAGAGTGTGTTTCTTGTAAGGCGAGCCAGAGTTTAATTCCCTTTCATAAACGGAGTTGAATCACATGCAGTTTCTGGTCCTAGCAGCAAGAGTTGTTTTCTGGTAAGGAGATTCACTATTGTGCTCAATTGGCAATACACATTGCAAATAGCACTCGCGTCTTATCCCAGCAAATGCAGTGTATTGGACGCAAGAGAAACTACTGTTCTTCTCAGTTTCCTAAGCAGAGTTGAATTAGATATGGCCTTTGTGTGTAGGAATCACAGTTCTTTAGTTCTGAGCAAGCTGACTGTTCTGGCTATATAGGAAACACAGTAGAGTAGGAGAGTGCTGCTTTCTCAAAAGCAGAGTGTGTTTCTTGTAAGGCAAGCTAGAGTTGAATTCCCTTTCATAAACGGAGTTGAATCACATGCAGTTTCTGGTCCTAGCACCAAGAGTTGTTTTCTGGTAAGGAGAGTCACTATTGTGCTCATTTGGCCATACACAGTGCAAATAGCACTCGCTTCTGTACACAGCAAGTGCATTGTATTGGACGCAAGAGAAACTACTGTTCTTGTCAGTTTCCTAAGAAGAGTTGAACTAGTTATGGCCATTGTGTGTAGGAAGCACAGTTCTTTGGTTCTGAGCAACGTGACTGTTCTGGCTATGTAGGAAACAGAGTAGAGTAGAAGAGTGCTACTTTCTCTAAAGCAGAGTGTGTTTCTTGTAAGGCGAGCCAGAGTTTAATTCCCTTTCATAAACGGAGTTGAATCACATGCAGTTTCTGGTCCTAGCAGCAAAAGTTGGTTTCTGGTAAGGAGAGTCACTATTGTGCTCAATTGGCCATACACAGTGCAAATAGCACTGGCGTCTTATCCCAGCAAATGCAGTGTATTGGACGCAAGAGAAACTACTGTTCTTGTCAGTTTCCTAACCAGAGTTGAATTAGATATGGCCCTTGTGTGTAGGAAGCACAGTTCTTTAGTTCTGAGCAAGCTGACTGTTCTGGCTATATAGGAAACACAGTAGAGTAGAAGAGTGCTGCTTTCTCAAAAGCAGAGTGTGTTTCTTGTAAGGCAAGCAAGAGTTGAATTCCCTTTCATAAACGGAGTTGAATCACATGCAGTTTCTGGTCCTAGCACCAAGAGTTGTTTTCTGGTAAGGAGATTCACTATTGCGCTCAATTGGCCATACACATTGCATATAGCACTCGCGTCTGTTCCCAGCAAATGCAGTGTATTGGACGCAAGAGAAACTACTGTTCTTGTCAGTTTCCTAAGCAGAGTTGAATTAGATATGGCCCTTGTGTGTAGGAAGCACAGTTCTTTAGTTCTGAGCAAGCCGACAGTTGTGGCTATATAGGAAACACAGTAGAGTAGAAGAGTGCTGCTTTCTCTAAAGCAGAGTGTGTTTCTTGTAAGGCGAGCTAGAGTTGAATTGCCTTTCATAAACGGAGTTGAATCACATGCAGTTTCTGGTCCTAGCAGCAAAAGTTGTTTTCTGGTAAGGAGATTCACTATTGTGCTCAATTGGCCATACACAGTGCAAATAGCACTCGCGTCTTATCCCAGCAAATGCAGTGTATTGGACGCAAGAGAAACTACTGTTCTTGTCAGTTTCCTAAGCAGAGTTGAATTAGATATGGCCCTTGTGTGTAGGAAGCACAGTTCTTTAGTTCTGAGCAAGCTGACTGTTCTGGCTATATAGGAAACACAGTAGAGTAGAAGAGTGCTGCTTTCTCAAAAGCAGAGTGTGTTTCTTGTAAGGCGAGCCAGAGTTTAATTCCCTTTCATAAACGGAGTTGAATCACATGCAATTTCTGGTCCTAGCAGCAAGAGTTGTTTTCTGGTAAGGAGATTCACTATTGTGCTCAATTGGCCATACACATTGCAAATAGCACTCGCGTCTGTTCCCAGCAAATGCAGTGTATTGGACACAAGAGAAACTACTGTTCTTGTCAGATTCCTAAGCAGAGTTGAATTAGATATGGCCCTTGTGTGTAGGAAGCACAGTGCTTTAGTTCTGAGCAAGCTGACAGTTCTGGCTATATAGGAAACACAGTAGAGTAGAAGAGTGCTGCTTTCTCTAAAGCAGAGTGTGTTTCTTGTAAGGCGAGCTAGAGTTGATTTCCCTTTCAAAAATGGAGTTGAATCACATGCAGTTTCTGGTACTAGCACCAAGAGTTGTTTTCTGGTAAGGAGATTCACTATTGTGCTCAATTGGCCATACACATTGCAAATAGCACTCGCGTCTGTTCGCGTCAAATGCAGTGTATTGGACACAAGAGAAACTACTGTTCTTGTCAGTTTCCTAAGCAGAGTTGAATTAGATATGGCCATTGTGTGTAGGAAGCACAGTTCTTTGGTTCTGAGCAAGCTGACTGTTCTGGCTCTATAGCAAACACAGTAGAGTAGAAGAGTGCTGCTTTCTCTAAAGCAGAGTGTGTTTCTTGTAAGGCAAGCTAGAGTTGAATTCCCTTTCATAAACGGAGTTGAATCACATGCAGTTTCTGGTAATAGCACCAAGAGTTGTGTTCTGGTAAGGAGAGTCACTATTGTGCTCATTTGGCCATACACATTGCAAATAGCACTCGCGTCTTATCCCAGCAAATGCAGTGTATTGGACGCAAGAGAAACTACTGTTCTTGTCAGTTTCCTAAGCAGAGTTGAATTAGATATGGCCCTTGTGTGTTGGAAGCACAGTTCTTTAGTTCTGAGCAAGCTAACTGTTCTGGCTATATAGGAAACACAGTAGAGTAGAAGAGTGCTGCTTTCTCAAAAGCAGAGTGTTTTTCTTGTAAGGCAAGCCAGAGTTTAATTCCCTTTCATAAACGGAGTTGAATCACATGCAGTTTCTGGTCCTAGCACCAAGAGTTTTTTTCTGGTAAGGAGAGTCACTATTGTGCTCATTTGGCCATACACAGTGCAAATAGCACTCGCGTCTGTACCCAGCAAGTGCATTGTATTGGACGCAAGAGAAACTACTGTTCTTGTCAGTTTCCTAAGCAGAGTTGAACTAGTTATTTCCATTGTGTGTAGGAAGCACAGTTCTTTGGTTCTGAGCAAGCTGACTGTTCTGGCTCTATAGCAAACACAGTAGAGTAGAAGAGTGCTGCTTTCTCAAAAGCAGAGTGTGTTTCTTGTAAGGCGAGCCAGAGTTTAATTCACTTTCATAAACGGAGTTGAATCACATGCAGTTTCTGGTCCTAGCAGCAAGAGTTGTTTTCTGGTAAGGAGATTCACTATTGTGCTCAATTGGCCATACACAGTGAAAATAGCACTCGCGTCTTATCCCAGCAAATGCAGTGTATTGGACGCAAGAGAAACTACTGTTCTTCTCAGTTTCCTAAGCAGAGTTGAATTAGATATGGCCTTTGTGTGTAGGAAGCACAGTTCTTTAGTTCTGAGCAAGCTGACTGTTCTGGCTATATAGGAAACACAGTAGAGTAGAAGAGTGCTGCTTTCTCAAAAGCAGAGTGTGTTTCTTGTAAGGCAAGCTAGAGTTGAATTCCCTTTCATAAACGGAGTTGAATCACATGCAGTTTCTGGCCCAGCACCAAGAGTTGTTTTCTGGTAAGGAGAGTCACTATTGTGCTCATTTGGCCATAAACAGTGCAAATAGCACTCGCGTCTGTACCCAGCAAGTGCATTGTATTGGACGCAAGAGAAACTACTGTTCTTGTCAGTTTCCAAAGAAGAGTTGAACTAGTTATGGCCATTGTGTGTAGGAAGCACAGTTCTTTGGTTCTGAGCAACCTGACTGTTCTGGTTATGTAGGAAACAGAGTAGAGTAGAAGAGTGCTGCTTTCTCTAAAGCAGAGTGTGTTTCTTGTAAGGCGAGCCAGAGTTTAATTCCCTTTCATAAACGGAGTTGAATCACATGCAGTTTCTGGTCCTAGCAGCAAGAGTTGTTTTCTGGTAAGGAGATTCACTATTGTGCTCAATTGGCCATACACAGTGCAAATAGCACTCGCGTCTTATCCCAGCAAATGCAGTGTATTGGATGCAAGAGAAACTACTGTTCTTGTCAGTTTCCTAAGAAGAGTTGAACTAGTTATGGCCATTGTGTGTAGGAAGCACAGTTCTTTGGTTCTGAGCAACCTGACTGTTCTGGCTATGTAGGAAACAGAGTAGAGTAGAAGAGTGCTGCTTTCTCTAAAGCAGAGTGTGTTTCTTGTAAGGCAAGCTAGAGTTGAATTCAGTTTCATAAACGGAGTTGAATCACATGCAGTTTCTGGTCCTAGCAGCAAAAGTTGTTTTCTGGTAAGGAGATTCACTATTGTGCTCAATTGGCCATACACAGTGCAAATAGCACTCGCGTCTTATCCCAGCAAATGCAGTGTATTGGACGTAAGAGAAACTACTGTTCTTGTCAGTTTCCTAAGCAGAGTTGAATTAGATATGGCCCTTGTGTGTAGGAAGCACAGTTCTTTAGTTCTGAGCAAGCTGACTGTTCTGGCTATATAGGAAACACAGTAGAGTAGAAGAGTGCTGCTTTCTCAAAAGCAGAGTGTGTTTCTTGTAAGGCAAGCTAGAGTTGAATTCCCTTTCATAAACGGAGTTGAATCACATGCAGTTTCTGGTCCTAGCACCAAGAGTTGTTTTCTGGTAAGGAGATTCACTATTGTGCTCAATTGGCAATACACATTGCAAATAGCACTCGCGTCTTATCCCAGCAAATGCAGTGTATTGGACGCAAGAGAAACTACTGTTCTTCTCAGTTTCCTAAGCAGAGTTGAATTAGATATGGCCTTTGTGTGTAGGAATCACAGTTCTTTAGTTCTGAGCAAGCTGACTGTTCTGGCTATATAGGAAACACAGTCGAGTAGGAGAGTGCTGCTTTCTCAAAAGCAGAGTGTGTTTCTTGTAAGGCAAGCTAGAGTTGAATTCCCTTTCATAAACGGAGTTGAATCACATGCAGTTTCTGGTCCTAACACCAAGAGTTGTTTTCTGGTAAGGAGAGTCACTATTGTGCTCATTTGGCCATACACAGTGCAAATAGCACTCGCTTCTGTACCCAGCAAGTGCATTGTATTGGACGCAAGAGAAACTACTGTTCTTGTCAGTTTCCTAAGAAGAGTTGAACTAGTTATGGCCATTGTGTGTAGGAAGCACAGTTCTTTGGTTCTGAGCAACGTGACTGTTCTGGCTATGTAGGAAACAGAGTAGAGTAGAAGAGTGCTACTTTCTCTAAAGCAGAGTGTGTTTCTTGTAAGGCGAGCCAGAGTTTAATTCCCTTTCATAAACGGAGTTGAATCACATGCAGTTTCTGGTCCTAGCACCAAGAGTTGTTTTCTGGTAAGGAGATTCACTATTGCGCTCAATTGGCCATACACATTGCATATAGCACTCGCGTCTGTTCCCAGCAAATGCAGTGTATTGGACGCAAGAGAAACTACTGTTCTTGTCAGTTTCCTAAGCAGAGTTGAATTAGATATGGCCCTTGTGTGTAGGAAGCACAGTTCTTTAGTTCTGAGCAAGCCGACAGTTCTGGCTATATAGGAAACACAGTAGAGTAGAAGAGTGCTGCTTTCTCTAAAGCAGAGTGTGTTTCTTGTAAGGCGAGCTAGAGTTGATTTCCCTTTCATAAACGGAGTTGAATCACATGCAGTTTCTGGTCCTAGCACCAAGAGTTGTTTTCTGGTAAGGAGAGTCACTATTGTGCTCATTTGGCCATACACAGTGCAAATAGCACTCGCTTCTGTACCCAGCAAGTGCATTGTATTGGACGCAAGAGAAACTACTGTTCTTGTCAGTTTCCTAAGAAGAGTTGAACTAGTTATGGCCTTTGTGTGTAGGAAGCACAGTTCTTTGGTTCTGAGCAACGTGACTGTTCTGGCTATGTAGGAAACAGAGTAGAGTAGAAGAGTGCTACTTTCTCTAAAGCAGAGTGTGTTTCGTGTAAGGCGAGCCAGAGTTTAATTCCCTTTCATAAACGGAGTTGAATCACATGCAGTTTCTGGTCCTAGCAGCAAAAGTTGTTTTCTGGTAAGGAGATTCACTATTGTGCTCAATTGGCCATACACAGTGCAAATAGCACTGGCGTCTTATCCCAGCAAATGCAGTGTATTGGACGCAAGAGAAACTACTGTTCTTGTCAGTTTCCTAACCAGAGTTGAATTAGATATGGCCCTTGTGTGTAGGAAGCACAGTTCTTTAGTTCTGAGCAAGCTGACTGTTCTGGCTATATAGGAAACACAGTAGAGTAGAAGAGTGCTGCTTTCTCTAAAGCAGAGTGTGTTTCTTGTAAGGCGAGCTAGAGTTGATTTCCCTTTCATAAACGGAGTTGAATCACATGCAGTTTCTGGTCCTAGCAGCAAAAGTTGTTTTCTGGTAAGGAGATTCACTATTGTGCTCAATTGGCCATACACAGTGCAAATAGCACTGGCGTCTTATCCCAGCAAATGCAGTGTATTGGACGCAAGAGAAACTACTGTTCTTGTCAGTTTCCTAACCAGAGTTGAATTAGATATGGCCCTTGTGTGTAGGAAGCACAGTTCTTTAGTTCTGAGCAAGCTGACTGTTCTGGCTATATAGGAAACACAGTAGAGTAGAAGAGTGCTGCTTTCTCAAAAGCAGAGTGTGTTTCTTGTAAGGCAAGCAAGAGTTGAATTCCCTTTCATAAACGGAGTTGAATCACATGCAGTTTCTGGTCCTAGCACCAAGAGTTGTTTTCTGGTAAGGAGATTCACTATTGCGCTCAATTGGCCATACACATTGCATATAGCACTCGCGTCTGTTCCCAGCAAATGCAGTGTATTGGACGCAAGAGAAACTACTGTTCTTGTCAGTTTCCTAAGCAGAGTTGAATTAGATATGGCCCTTGTGTGTAGGAAGCACAGTTCTTTAGTTCTGAGCAAGCCGACAGTTCTGGCTATATAGGAAACACAGTAGAGTAGAAGAGTGCTGCTTTCTCTAAAGCAGAGTGTGTTTCTTGTAAGGCGAGCTAGAGTTCATTTCCCTTTCATAAACGGAGTTGATCACATGCAGTTTCTGGTCCTAGCAGCAAAAGTTGTTTTCTGGTAAGGAGATTCACTATTGTGCTCAATTGGCCATATACAGTGCAAATAGCACTCGCGTCTTATCCCAGCAAATGCAGTGTATTGGACGCAAGAGAAACTACTTTTCTTGTCAGTTTCCTAAGCAGAGTTGAATTAGATATGGCCCTTGTGTGTAGGAAGCACAGTTCTTTAGTTCTGAGCAAGCTGACAGTTCTGGCTATATAGGAAACCGAGTAGAGTAGAAGAGTGCTGCTTTCTCTAAAGCAGAGTGCGTTTCTTGTAAGGCGAGCTAGAGTTGATTTCCCTTTCAAAAATGGAGTTGAATCACATGCAGTTTCTGGTCCTAGCACCAAGAGTTGTTTTCTGGTAAGGAGATTCACTATTGTGCTCAATTGGCCATACACATTGCAAATAGCACTCGCGTCTGTTCCCGTCAAATGCAGTGTATTGGACACAAGAGAAACTACTGTTCTTGTCAGTTTCCTAAGCAGAGTTGAATTAGATATGGCCCTTGTGTGTAGGAAGCACAGTTCTTTAGTTCTGAGCAAGCTGACTGTTCTGGCTATATAGGAAACACAGTAGAGTAGAAGAGTGCTGCTTTCTCAAAAGCAGAGTGTGTTTCTTGTAAGGCAAGCTAGAGTTGAATTCCCTTTCATAAACGGAGTTGAATCACATGCAGTTTCTGGTCCTAGCACCAAGAGTTGTTTTCTGGTAAGGAGATTCACTATTGTGCTCAATTGGCAATACACATTGCAAATAGCACTCGCGTCTTATCCCAGCAAATGCAGTGTATTGGACGCAAGAGAAACTACTGTTCTTCTCAGTTTCCTAAGCAGAGTTGAATTAGATATGGCCTTTGTGTGTAGGAATCACAGTTCTTTAGTTCTGAGCAAGCTGACTGTTCTGGCTATATAGGAAACACAGTAGAGTAGGAGAGTGCTGCTTTCTCAAAAGCAGAGTGTGTTTCTTGTAAGGCAAGCTAGAGTTGAATTCCCTTTCATAAACGGAGTTGAATCACATGCAGTTTCTGGTCCTAGCACCAAGAGTTGTTTTCTGGTAAGGAGAGTCACTATTGTGCTCATTTGGCCATACACAGTGCAAATAGCACTCGCTTCTGTACCCAGCAAATGCATTGTATTGGACGCAAGAGAAACTACTGTTCTTGTCAGTTTCCTAAGAAGAGTTGAACTAGTTATGGCCATTGTGTGTAGGAAGCACAGTTCTTTGGTTCTGAGCAACGTGACTGTTCTGGCTATGTTTGAAACAGAGTAGAGTAGAAGAGTGCTACTTTCTCTAAAGCAGAGTGTGATTCTTGTAAGGCGAGCCAGAGTTTAATTCCCTTTCATAAACGGAGTTGAATCACATGCAGTTTCTGGTCCTAGCAGCAAAAGTTGTTTTCTGGTAAGGAGATTCACTATTGTGCTCAATTGGCCATACACAGTGCAAATAGCACTCGCGTCTTATCCCAGCAAATGCAGTGTATTGGACGCAAGAGAAACTACTGTTCTTGTCAGTTTCCTAACCAGAGTTGAATTAGATATGGCCCTTGTGTGTAGGAAGCACAGTTCTTTAGTTCTGAGCAAGCTGACTGTTCTGGCTATATAGGAAACACAGTAGAGTAGAAGAGTGCTGCTTTATCAAAAGCAGAGTGTGTTTCTTGTAAGGCAAGCAAGAGTTGAATTCCCTTTCATAAACGGAGTTGAATCACATGCAGTTTCTGGTCCTAGCACCAAGAGTTGTTTTCTGGTAAGGAGATTCACTATTGCGCTCAATTGGCCATACACATTTCATATAGCACTCGCGTCTGTTCCCAGCAAATGCAGTGTATTGGACGCAAGAGAAATTACTGTTCTTGTCAGTTTCCTAAGCAGAGTTGAATTAGATATGGCCCGTGTGTGTAGGAAGCACAGTTCTTTAGTTCTGAGCAAGCCGACAGTTCTGGCTATATAGGAAACACAGTAGAGTAGAAGAGTGCTGCTTTCTCTAAAGCAGAGTGTGTTTCTTGTAAGGCGAGCTAGAGTTGATTTCCCTTTCATAAACGGAGTTGAATCACATGCAGTTTCTGGTCCTAGCAGCAAAAGTTGTTTTCTGGTAAGGAGATTCACTATTGTGCTCAATTGGCCATACACAGTGCAAATAGCACTCGCGTCTTATCCCAGCAAATGCAGTGTATTGGACGCAAGAGAAACTACTGTTCTTGTCAGTTTCCTAAGCAGAGTTGAATTAGATATGGCCCTTGTGTGTTGGAAGCACAGTTCTTTAGTTCTGAGCAAGCTAACTGTTCTGGCTATATAGGAAACACAGTAGAGTAGAAGAGTGCTGCTTTCTCAAAAGCAGAGTGTTTTTCTTGTAAGGCAAGCCAGAGTTTAATTCCCTTTCATAAACGGAGTTGAATCACATGCAGTTTCTGGTCCTAGCACCAAGAGTTTTTTTCTGGTAAGGAGAGTCACTATTGTGCTCATTTGGCCATACACAGTGCAAATAGCACTCGCGTCTGTACCCAGCAAGTGCATTGTATTGGACGCAAGAGAAACTACTGTTCTTGTCAGTTTCCTAAGCAGAGTTGAACTAGTTATTTCCATTGTGTGTAGGAAGCACAGTTCTTTGGTTCTGAGCAAGCTGACTGTTCTGGCTCTATAGCAAACACAGTAGAGTAGAAGAGTGCTGCTTTCTCAAAAGCAGAGTGTGTTTCTTGTAAGGCGAGCCAGAGTTTAATTCCCTTTCATAAACGGAGTTGAATCACATGCAGTTTCTGGTCCTAGCAGCAAGAGTTGTTTTCTGGTAAGGAGATTCACTATTGTGCTCAATTGGCAATACACATTGCAAATAGCACTCGCGTCTTATCCCAGCAAATGCAGTGTATTGGACGCAAGAGAAACTACTGTTCTTCTCAGTTTCCTAAGCAGAGTTGAATTAGATATGGCCTTTGTGTGTAGGAATCACAGTTCTTTAGTTCTGAGCAAGCTGACTGTTCTGGCTATATAGGAAACACAGTAGAGTAGGAGAGTGCTGCTTTCTCAAAAGCAGAGTGTGTTTCTTGTAAGGCAAGCTAGAGTTGAATTCCCTTTCATAAACGGAGTTGAATCACATGCAGTTTCTGGTCCTAGCACCAAGAGTTGTTTTCTGGTAAGGAGAGTCACTATTGTGCTCATTTGGCCATACACAGTGCAAATAGCACTCGCTTCTGTACACAGCAAGTGCATTGTATTGGACGCAAGAGAAACTACTGTTCTTGTCAGTTTCCTAAGAAGAGTTGAACTAGTTATGGCCATTGTGTGTAGGAAGCACAGTTCTTTGGTTCTGAGCAACGTGACTGTTCTGGCTATGTAGGAAACAGAGTAGAGTAGAAGAGTGCTACTTTCTCTAAAGCAGAGTGTGTTTCTTGTAAGGCGAGCCAGAGTTTAATTCCCTTTCATAAACGGAGTTGAATCACATGCAGTTTCTGGTCCTAGCAGCAAAAGTTGGTTTCTGGTAAGGAGATTCACTATTGTGCTCAATTGGCCATACACAGTGCAAATAGCACTGGCGTCTTATCACAGCAAATGCAGTGTATTGGACGCAAGAGAAACTACTGTTCTTGTCAGTTTCCTAACCAGAGTTGAATTAGATATGGCCCTTGTGTGTAGGAAGCACAGTTCTTTAGTTCTGAGCAAGCTGACTGTTCTGGCTATATAGGAAACACAGTAGAGTAGAAGAGTGCTGCTTTCTCAAAAGCAGAGTGTGTTTCTTGTAAGGCAAGCAAGAGTTGAATTCCCTTTCATAAACGGAGTTGAATCACATGCAGTTTCTGGTCCTAGCACCAAGAGTTGTTTTCTGGTAAGGAGATTCACTATTGCGCTCAATTGGCCATACACATTGCATATAGCACTCGCGTCTGTTCCCAGCAAATGCAGTGTATTGGACGCAAGAGAAACTACTGTTCTTGTCAGTTTCCTAAGCAGAGTTGAATTAGATATGGCCCTTGTGTGTAGGAAGCACAGTTCTTTAGTTCTGAGCAAGCCGACAGTTCTGGCTATATAGGAAACACAGTAGAGTAGAAGAGTGCTGCTTTCTCTAAAGCAGAGTGTGTTTCTTGTAAGGCGAGCTAGAGTTGATTTCCCTTTCATAAACGGAGTTGAATCACATGCAGTTTCTGGTCCTAGCAGCAAAAGTTGTTTTCTGGTAAGGAGATTCACTATTGTGCTCAATTGGCCATACACAGTGCAAATAGCACTCGCGTCTTATCCCAGCAAATGCAGTGTATTGGACGCAAGAGAAACTACTGTTCTTGTCAGTTTCCTAAGCAGAGTTGAATTAGATATGGCCCTTGTGTGTAGGAAGCACAGTTCTTTAGTTCTGAGCAAGCTGACTGTTCTGGCTATATAGGAAACACAGTAGAGTAGAAGAGTGCTGCTTTCTCAAAAGCAGAGTGTGTTTCTTGTAAGGCGAGCCAGAGTTTAATTCCCTTTCATAAACGGAGTTGAATCACATGCAATTTCTGGTCCTAGCAGCAAGAGTTGTTTTCTGGTAAGGAGATTCACTATTGTGCTCAATTGGCCATACACATTGCAAATAGCACTCGCGTCTGTTCCCAGCAAATGCAGTGTATTGGACACAAGAGAAACTACTGTTCTTGTCAGATTCCTAAGCAGAGTTGAATTAGATATGGCCCTTGTGTGTAGGAAGCACAGTTCTTTAGTTCTGAGCAAGCTGACAGTTCTGGCTATATAGGAAACACAGTAGAGTAGAAGAGTGCTGCTTTCTCTAAAGCAGAGTGTGTTTCTTGTAAGGCGAGCTAGAGTTGATTTCCCTTTCAAAAATGGAGTTGAATCACATGCAGTTTCTGGTACTAGCACCAAGAGTTGTTTTCTGGTAAGGAGATTCACTATTGTGCTCAATTGGCCATACACATTGCAAATAGCACTCGCGTCTGTTCCCGTCAAATGCAGTGTATTGGACACAAGAGAAACTACTGTTCTTGTCAGTTTCCTAAGCAGAGTTGAATTAGATATGGCCATTGTGTGTAGGAAGCACAGTTCTTTGGTTCTGAGCAAGCTGACTGTTCTGGCTCTATAGCAAACACAGTAGAGTAGGAGAGTGCTGCTTTCTCAAAAGCAGAGTGTGTTTCTTGTAAGGCAAGCTAGAGTTGAATTCCCTTTCATAAACGGAGTTGAATCACATGCAGTTTCTGGTAATAGCACCAAGAGTTGTGTTCTGGTAAGGAGAGTCACTATTGTGCTCATTTGGCCATACACATTGCAAATAGCACTCGCGTCTTATCCCAGCAAATGCAGTGTATTGGACGCAAGAGAAACTACTGTTCTTGTCAGTTTCCTAAGCAGAGTTGAATTAGATATGGCCCTTGTGTGTTGGAAGCACAGTTCTTTAGTTCTGAGCAAGCTAACTGTTCTGGCTATATAGGAAACACAGTAGAGTAGAAGAGTGCTGCTTTCTCAAAAGCAGAGTGTTTTTCTTGTAAGGCAAGCCAGAGTTTAATTCCCTTTCATAAACGGAGTTGAATCACATGCAGTTTCTGGTCCTAGCACCAAGAGTTTTTTTCTGGTAAGGAGAGTCACTATTGTGCTCATTTGGCCATACACAGTGCAAATAGCACTCGCGTCTGTACCCAGCAAGTGCATTGTATTGGACGCAAGAGAAACTACTGTTCTTGTCAGTTTCCTAAGCAGAGTTGAACTAGTTATTTACATTGTGTGTAGGAAGCACAGTTCTTTGGTTCTGAGCAAGCTGACTGTTCTGGCTCTATAGCAAACACAGTAGAGTAGAAGAGTGCTGCTTTCTCAAAAGCAGAGTGTGTTTCTTGTAAGGCGAGCCAGAGTTTAATTCCCTTTCATAAACGGAGTTGAATCACATGCAGTTTCTGGTCCTAGCAGCAAGAGTTGTTTTCTGGTAAGGAGATTCACTATTGTGCTCAATTGGCCATACACAGTGAAAATAGCACTCGCGTCTTATCCCAGCAAATGCAGTGTATTGGACGCAAGAGAAACTACTGTTCTTCTCAGTTTCCTAAGCAGAGTTGAATTAGATATGGCCTTTGTGTGTAGGAAGCACAGTTCTTTAGTTCTGAGCAAGCTGACTGTTCTGGCTATATAGGAAACACAGTAGAGTAGAAGAGTGCTGCTTTCTCAAAAGCAGAGTGTGTTTCTTGTAAGGCAAGCTAGAGTTGAATTCCCTTTCATAAACGGAGTTGAATCACATGCAGTTTCTGGTCCTAGCACCAAGAGTTGTTTTCTGGTAAGGAGAGTCACTATTGTGCTCATTTGGCCATACACAGTGCAAATACCACTCGCGTCTGTACCCAGCAAGTGCATTGTATTGGACGCAAGAGAAACTACTGTTCTTGTCAGTTTCCAAAGAAGAGTTGAACTAGTTATGGCCATTGTGTGTAGGAAGCACAGTTCTTTGGTTCTGAGCAACCTGACTGTTCTGGCTATGTAGGAAACAGAGTAGAGTAGAACAGTGCTGCTTTCTCTAAAGCAGAGTGTGTTTCTTGTAAGGCGAGCCAGAGTTTAATTCCCTTTCATAAACGGAGTTGAATCACATGCAGTTTCTAGTCCTAGCAGCAAGAGTTGTTTTCTGGTAAGGAGAGTCACTATTGTGCTCAATTGGCCATACACAGTGCAAATAGCACTCGCGTCTTATCCCAGCAAATGCAGTGTATTGGATGCAAGAGAAACTACTGTTCTTGTCAGTTTCCTAAGAAGAGTTGAACTAGTTATGGCCATTGTGTGTAGGAAGCACAGTTCTTTGGTTCTGAGCAACCTGACTGTTCTGGCTATGTAGGAAACAGAGTAGAGTAGAAGAGTGCTGCTTTCTCTAAAGCAGAGTGTGTTTCTTGTAAGGCGAGCTAGAGTTGAATTCAGTTTCATAAACGGAGTTGAATCACATGCAGTTTCTGGTCCTAGCAGCAAAAGTTGTTTTCTGGTAAGGAGATTCACTATTGTGCTCAATTGGCCATACACAGTGCAAATAGCACTCGCGTCTTATCCCAGCAAATGCAGTGTATTGGACGCAAGAGAAACTACTGTTCTTGTCAGTTTCCTAAGCAGAGTTGAATTAGATATGGCCCTTGTGTGTAGGAAGCACAGTTCTTTAGTTCTGAGCAAGCTGACTGTTCTGGCTATATAGGAAACACAGTAGAGTAGAAGAGTGCTGCTTTCTCAAAAGCAGAGTGTGTTTCTTGTAAGGCAAGCTAGAGTTGAATTCCCTTTCATAAACGGAGTTGAATCACATGCAGTTTCTGGTCCTAGCACCAAGAGTTGTTTTCTGGTAAGGAGATTCACTATTGTGCTCAATTGGCAATACACATTGCAAATAGCACTCGCGTCTTATCCCAGCAAATGCAGTGTATTGGACGCAAGAGAAACTACTGTTCTTCTCAGTTTCCTAAGCAGAGTTGAATTAGATATGGCCTTTGTGTGTAGGAATCACAGTTCTTTAGTTCTGAGCAAGCTGACTGTTCTGGCTATATAGGAAACACAGTCGAGTAGGAGAGTGCTGCTTTCTCAAAAGCAGAGTGTGTTTCTTGTAAGGCAAGCTAGAGTTGAATTCCCTTTCATAAACGGAGTTGAATCACATGCAGTTTCTGGTCCTAGCACCAAGAGTTGTTTTCTGGTAAGGAGAGTCACTATTGTGCTCATTTGGCCATACACAGTGCAAATAGCACTCGCTTCTGTACCCAGCAAGTGCATTGTATTGGACGCAAGAGAAACTACTGTTCTTGTCAGTTTCCTAAGAAGAGTTGAACTAGTTATGGCCATTGTGTGTAGGAAGCACAGTTCTTTGGTTCTGAGCAACGTGACTGTTCTGGCTATGTAGGAAACAGAGTAGAGTAGAAGAGTGCTACTTTCTCTAAAGCAGAGTGTGTTTCTTGTAAGGCGAGCCAGAGTTTAATTCCCTTTCATAAACGGAGTTGAATCACATGCAGTTTCTGGTCCTAGCAGCAAAAGTTGGTTTCTGGTAAGGAGATTCACTATTGTGCTCAATTGGCCATACACAGTGCAAATAGCACTGGCGTCTTATCCCAGCAAATGCAGTGTATTGGACGCAAGAGAAACTACTGTTCTTGTCAGTTTCCTAACCAGAGTTGAATTAGATATGGCCCTTGTGTGTAGGAAGCACAGTTCTTTAGTTCTGAGCAAGCTGACTGTTCTGGCTATATAGGAAAAACAGTAGAGTAGAAGAGTGCTGCTTTCTTAAAAGCAGAGTGTGTTTCTTGTAAGGCAAGCAAGAGTTGAATTCCCTTTCATAAACGGAGTTGAATCACATGCAGTTTCTGGTCCTAGCACCAAGAGTTGTTTTCTGGTAAGGAGATTCACTATTGCGCTCAATTGGCCATACACATTGCATATAGCACTCGCGTCTGTTCCCAGCAAATGCAGTGTATTGGACGCAAGAGAAACTACTGTTCTTGTCAGTTTCCTAAGCAGAGTTGAATTAGATATGGCCCTTGTGTGTAGGAAGCACAGTTCTTTAGTTCTGAGCAAGCCGACAGTTCTGGCTATATAGGAAACACAGTAGAGTAGAAGAGTGCTGCTTTCTCTAAAGCAGAGTGTGTTTCTTGTAAGGCGAGCTAGAGTTGATTTCCCTTTCATAAACGGAGTTGAATCACATGCAGTTTCTGGTCCTAGCAGCAAAAGTTGTTTTCTGGTAAGGAGATTCACTATTGTGCTCAATTGGCCATACACAGTGCAAATAGCACTCGCGTCTTATCCCAGCAAATGCAGTGTATTGGACGCAAGAGAAACTACTGTTCTTGTCAGTTTCCTAAGCAGAGTTGAATTAGATATGGCCCTTGTGTGTAGGAAGCACAGTTCTTTAGTTCTGAGCAAGCTGACTGTTCTGGCTATATAGGAAACACAGTAGAGTAGAAGAGTGCTGCTTTCTCAAAAGCAGAGTGTGTTTCTTGTAAGGCGAGCCAGAGTTTAATTCCCTTTCATAAACGGAGTTGAATCACATGCAATTTCTGGTCCTAGCAGCAAGAGTTGTTTTCTGGTAAGGAGATTCACTATTGTGCTCAATTGGCCATACACATTGCAAATAGCACTCGCGTCTGTTCCCAGCAAATGCAGTGTATTGGACACAAGAGAAACTACTGTTCTTGTCAGATTCCTAAGCAGAGTTGAATTAGATATGGCCCTTGTGTGTAGGAAGCACAGTTCTTTAGTTCTGAGCAAGCTGACAGTTCTGGCTATATAGGAAACACAGTAGAGTAGAAGAGTGCTGCTTTCTCTAAAGCAGAGTGTGTTTCTTGTAAGGCGAGCTAGAGTTGATTTCCCTTTCAAAAATGGAGTTGAATCACATGCAGTTTCTGGTACTAGCACCAAGAGTTGTTTTCTGGTAAGGAGATTCACTATTGTGCTCAATTGGCCATACACATTGCAAATAGCACTCGCGTCTGTTCCCGTCAAATGCAGTGTATTGGACACAAGAGAAACTACTGTTCTTGTCAGTTTCCTAAGCAGAGTTGAATTAGATATGGCCATTGTGTGTAGGAAGCACAGTTCTTTGGTTCTGAGCAAGCTGACTGTTCTGGCTCTATAGCAAACACAGTAGAGTAGGAGAGTGCTGCTTTCTCAAAAGCAGAGTGTGTTTCTTGTAAGGCAAGCTAGAGTTGAATTCCCTTTCATAAACGGAGTTGAATCACATGCAGTTTCTGGTAATAGCACCAAGAGTTGTGTTCTGGTAAGGAGAGTCACTATTGTGCTCATTTGGCCATACACATTGCAAATAGCACTCGCGTCTTATCCCAGCAAATGCAGTGTATTGGACGCAAGAGAAACTACTGTTCTTGTCAGTTTCCTAAGCAGAGTTGAATTAGATATGGCCCTTGTGTGTTGGAAGCAAAGTTCTTTAGTTCTGAGCAAGCTAACTGTTCTGGCTATATAGGAAACACAGTAGAGTAGAAGAGTGCTGCATTCTCAAAAGCAGAGTGTTTTTCTTGTAAGGCAAGCCAGAGTTTAATTCCCTTTCATAAACGGAGTTGAATCACATGCAGTTTCTGGTCCTAGCACCAAGAGTTTTTTTCTGGTAAGGAGAGTCACTATTGTGCTCATTTGGCCATACACAGTGCAAATAGCACTCGCGTCTGTACCCAGCAAGTGCATTGTATTGGACGCAAGAGAAACTACTGTTCTTGTCAGTTTCCTAAGCAGAGTTGAACTAGTTATTTCCATTGTGTGTAGGAAGCACAGTTCTTTGGTTCTGAGCAAGCTGACTGTTCTGGCTCTATAGCAAACACAGTAGAGTAGAAGAGTGCTGCTTTCTCAAAAGCAGAGTGTGTTTCTTGTAAGGCGAGCCAGAGTTTAATTCCCTTTCATAAACGGAGTTGAATCACATGCAGTTTCTGGTCCTAGCAGCAAGAGTTGTTTTCTGGTAAGGAGATTCACTATTGTGCTCAATTGGCCATACACAGTGAAAATAGCACTCGCGTCTTATCCCAGCAAATGCAGTGTATTGGACGCAAGAGAAACTACTGTTCTTCTCAGTTTCCTAAGCAGAGTTGAATTAGATATGGCCTTTGTGTGTAGGAAGCACAGTTCTTTAGTTCTGAGCAAGCTGACTGTTCTGGCTATATAGGAAACACAGTAGAGTAGAAGAGTGCTGCTTTCTCAAAAGCAGAGTGTGTTTCTTGTAAGGCAAGCTAGAGTTGAATTCCCTTTCATAAACGGAGTTGAATCACATGCAGTTTCTGGTCCTAGCACCAAGAGTTGTTTTCTGGTAAGGAGAGTCACTATTGTGCTCATTTGGCCATACACAGTGCAAATAGCACTCGCGTCTGTACCCAGCAAGTGCATTGTATTGGACGCAAGAGAAACTACTGTTCTTGTCAGTTTCCAAAGAAGAGTTGAACTAGTTATGGCCATTGTGTGTAGGAAGCACAGTTCTTTGGTTCTGAGCAACCTGACTGTTCTGGCTATGTAGGAAACAGAGTAGAGTAGAAGAGTGCTGCTTTCTCTAAAGCAGAGTGTGTTTCTTGTAAGGCGAGCCAGAGTTTAATTCCCTTTCATAAACGGAGTTGAATCACATGCAGTTTCTGGTCCTAGCAGCAAGAGTTGTTTTCTGGTAAGGAGAGTCACTATTGTGCTCAATTGGCCATACACAGTGCAAATAGCACTCGCGTCTTATCCCAGCAAATGCAGTGTATTGGATGCAAGAGAAACTACTGTTCTTGTCAGTTTCCTAAGAAGAGTTGAACTAGTTATGGCCATTGTGTGTAGGAAGCACAGTTCTTTGGTTCTGAGCAACCTGACTGTTCTGGCTATGTAGGAAACAGAGTAGAGTAGAAGAGTGCTGCTTTCTCTAAAGCAGAGTGTGTTTCTTGTAAGGCGAGCTAGAGTTGAATTCAGTTTCATAAACGGAGTTGAATCACATGCAGTTTCTGGTCCTAGCAGCAAAAGTTGTTTTCTGGTAAGGAGATTCACTATTGTGCTCAATTGGCCATACACAGTGCAAAGAGCACTCGCGTCTTATCCCAGCAAATGCAGTGTATTGGACGCAAGAGAAACTACTGTTCTTGTCAGTTTCCTAAGCAGAGTTGAATTAGATATGGCCCTTGTGTGTAGGAAGCACAGTTCTTTAGTTCTGAGCAAGCTGACTGTTCTGGCTATATAGGAAACACAGTAGAGTAGAAGAGTGCTGCTTTCTCAAAAGCAGAGTGTGTTTCTTGTAAGGCAAGCTAGAGTTGAATTCCCTTTCATAAACGGAGTTGAATCACATGCAGTTTCTGGTCCTAGCACCAAGAGTTGTTTTCTGGTAAGGAGATTCACTATTGTGCTCAATTGGCAATACACATTGCAAATAGCACTCGCGTCTTATCCCAGCAAATGCAGTGTATTGGACGCAAGAGAAACTACTGTTCTTCTCAGTTTCCTAAGCAGAGTTGAATTAGATATGGCCTTTGTGTGTAGGAATCACAGTTCTTTAGTTCTGAGCAAGCTGACTGTTCTGGCTATATAGGAAACACAGTCGAGTAGGAGAGTGCTGCTTTCTCAAAAGCAGAGTGTGTTTCTTGTAAGGCAAGCTAGAGTTGAATTCCCTTTCATAAACGGAGTTGAATCACATGCAGTTTCTGGTCCTAGCACCAAGAGTTGTTTTCTGGTAAGGAGAGTCACTATTGTGCTCATTTGGCCATACACAGTGCAAATAGCACTCGCTTCTGTACCCAGCAAGTGCATTGTATTGGACGCAAGAGAAACTACTGTTCTTGTCAGTTTCCTAAGAAGAGTTGAACTAGTTATGGCCATTGTGTGTAGGAAGCACAGTTCTTTGGTTCTGAGCAACGTGACTGTTCTGGCTATGTAGGAAACAGAGTAGAGTAGAAGAGTGCTACTTTCTCTAAAGCAGAGTGTGTTTCTTGTAAGGCGAGCCAGAGTTTAATTCCCTTTCATAAACGGAGTTGAATCACATGCAGTTTCTGGTCCTAGCACCAAGAGTTGTTTTCTGGTAAGGAGATTCACTATTGCGCTCAATTGGCCATACACATTGCATATAGCACTCGCGTCTGTTCCCAGCAAATGCAGTGTATTGGACGCAAGAGAAACTACTGTTCTTGTCAGTTTCCTAAGCAGAGTTGAATTAGATATGGCCCTTGTGTGTAGGAAGCACAGTTCTTTAGTTCTGAGCAAGCCGACAGTTCTGGCTATATAGGAAACACAGTAGAGTAGAAGAGTGCTGCTTTCTCTAAAGCAGAGTGTGTTTCTTGTAAGGCGAGCTAGAGTTGATTTCCCTTTCATAAACGGAGTTGAATCACATGCAGTTTCTGGTCCTAGCACCAAGAGTTGTTTTCTGGTAAGGAGAGTCACTATTGTGCTCATTTGGCCATACACAGTGCAAATAGCACTCGCTTCTGTACCCAGCAAGTGCATTGTATTGGACGCAAGAGAAACTACTGTTCTTGTCAGTTTCCTAAGAAGAGTTGAACTAGTTATGGCCATTGTGTGTAGGAAGCACAGTTCTTTGGTTCTGAGCAACGTGACTGTTCTGGCTATGTAGGAAACAGAGTAGAGTAGAAGAGTGCTACTTTCTCTAAAGCAGAGTGTGTTTCTTGTAAGGCGAGCCAGAGTTTAATTCCCTTTCATAAACGGAGTTGAATCACATGCAGTTTCTGGTCCTAGCAGCAAAAGTTGTTTTCTGGTAAGGAGATTCACTATTGTGCTCAATTGGCCATACACAGTGCAAATAGCACTGGCGTCTTATCCCAGCAAATGCAGTGTATTGGACGCAAGAGAAACTACTGTTCTTGTCAGTTTCCTAAGCAGAGTTGAACTAGTTATTTCCATTGTGTGTAGGAAGCACAGTTCTTTGGTTCTGAGCAAGCTGACTGTTCTGGCTCTATAGCAAACACAGTAGAGTAGAAGAGTGCTGCTTTCTCAAAAGCAGAGTGTGTTTCTTGTAAGGCAAGCTAGAGTTGAATTCCCTTTCATAAACGGAGTTGAATCACATGCAGATTCTGGTCCTAGCACCAAGAGTTGTTTTCTGGTAAGGAGAGTCACTATTGTGCTCATTTGGCCATACACAGTGCAAATAGCACTCGCGTCTGTACCCAGCAAGTGCATTGTATTGGACGCAAGAGAAACTACTGTTCTTGTCAGTTTCCAAAGAAGAGTTGAACTAGTTATGGCCATTGTGTGTAGGAAGCACAGTTCTTTGGTTCTGAGCAACCTGACTGTTCTGGCTATGTAGGAAACAGAGTAGAGTAGAAGAGTGCTGCTTTCTCTAAAGCAGAGTGTGTTTCTTGTAAGGCGAGCCAGAGTTTAATTCCCTTTCATAAACGGAGTTGAATCACATGCAGTTTCTGGTCCTAGCAGCAAGAGTTGTTTTCTGGTAAGGAGAGTCACTATTGTGCTCAATTGGCCATACACAGTGCAAATAGCACTCGCGTCTTATCCCAGCAAATGCAGTGTATTGGATGCAAGAGAAACTACTGTTCTTGTCAGTTTCCTAAGAAGAGTTGAACTAGTTATGGCCATTGTGTGTAGGAAGCACAGTTCTTTGGTTCTGAGCAACCTGACTGTTCTGGCTATGTAGGAAACAGAGTAGAGTAGAAGAGTGCTGCTTTCTCTAAAGCAGAGTGTGTTTCTTGTAAGGCGAGCTAGAGTTGAATTCCCTTTCATAAACGGAGTTGAATCACATGCAGTTTCTGGTCCTAGCACCAAGAGTTGTTTTCTGGTAAGGAGATTCACTATTGTGCTCAATTGGCAATACACATTGCAAATAGCACTCGCGTCTTATCCCAGCAAATGCAGTGTATTGGACGCAAGAGAAACTACTGTTCTTCTCAGTTTCCTAAGCAGAGTTGAATTAGATATGGCCTTTGTGTGTAGGAATCACAGTTCTTTAGTTCTGAGCAAGCTGACTGTTCTGGCTATATAGGAAACACAGTCGAGTAGGAGAGTGCTGCTTTCTCAAAAGCAGAGTGTGTTTCTTGTAAGGCAAGCTAGAGTTGAATTCCCTTTCATAAACGGAGTTGAATCACATGCAGTTTCTGGTCCTAGCACCAAGAGTTGTTTTCTGGTAAGGAGAGTCACTATTGTGCTCATTTGGCCATACACAGTGCAAATAGCACTCGCTTCTGTACCCAGCAAGTGCATTGTATTGGACGCAAGAGAAACTACTGTTCTTGTCAGTTTCCTAAGAAGAGTTGAACTAGTTATGGCCATTGTGTGTAGGAAGCACAGTTCTTTGGTTCTGAGCAACGTGACTGTTCTGGCTATGTAGGAAACAGAGTAGAGTAGAAGAGTGCTACTTTCTCTAAAGCAGAGTGTGTTTCTTGTAAGGCGAGCCAGAGTTTAATTCCCTTTCATAAACGGAGTTGAATCACATGCAGTTTCTGGTCCTAGCACCAAGAGTTGTTTTCTGGTAAGGAGATTCACTATTGCGCTCAATTGGCCATACACATTGCATATAGCACTCGCGTCTGTTCCCAGCAAATGCAGTGTATTGGACGCAAGAGAAACTACTGTTCTTGTCAGTTTCCTAAGCAGAGTTGAATTAGATATGGCCCTTGTGTGTAGGAAGCACAGTTCTTTAGTTCTGAGCAAGCCGACAGTTCTGGCTATATAGGAAACACAGTAGAGTAGAAGAGTGCTGCTTTCTCTAAAGCAGAGTGTGTTTCTTGTAAGGCGAGCTAGAGTTGATTTCCCTTTCATAAACGGAGTTGAATCACATGCAGTTTCTGGTCCTAGCACCAAGAGTTGTTTTCTGGTAAGGAGAGTCACTATTGTGCTCATTTGGCCATACACAGTGCAAATAGCACTCGCTTCTGTACCCAGCAAGTGCATTGTATTGGACGCAAGAGAAACTACTGTTCTTGTCAGTTTCCTAAGAAGAGTTGAACTAGTTATGGCCATTGTGTGTAGGAAGCACAGTTCTTTGGTTCTGAGCAACGTGACTGTTCTGGCTATGTAGGAAACAGAGTAGAGTAGAAGAGTGCTACTTTCTCTAAAGCAGAGTGTGTTTCTTGTAAGGCGAGCCAGAGTTTAATTCCCTTTCATAAACGGAGTTGAATCACATGCAGTTTCTGGTCCTAGCAGCAAAAGTTGTTTTCTGGTAAGGAGATTCACTATTGTGCTCAATTGGCCATACACAGTGCAAATAGCACTGGCGTCTTATCCCAGCAAATGCAGTGTATTGGACGCAAGAGAAACTACTGTTCTTGTCAGTTTCCTAAGCAGAGTTGAATTAGATATGGCCCTTGTGTGTAGGAAGCACAGTTCTTTAGTTCTGAGCAACTGACTGTTCTGGCTATATAGGAAACACAGTAGAGTAGAAGAGTGCTGCTTTCTCTAAAGCAGAGTGTGTTTCTTGTAAGGCGAGCTAGAGTTGATTTCCCTTTCATAAACGGAGTTGAATCACATGCAGTTTCTGGTCCTAGCAGCAAAAGTTGTTTTCTGGTAAGGAGATTCACTATTGTGCTCAATTGGCCATACACAGTGCAAATAGCACTGGCGTCTTATCCCAGCAAATGCAGTGTATTGGACGCAAGAGAAACTACTGTTCTTGTCAGTTTCCTAACCAGAGTTGAATTAGATATGGCCCTTGTGTGTAGGAAGCACAGTTCTTTAGTTCTGAGCATCCTGACTGTTCTGGCTATATAGGAAACACAGTAGAGTAGAAGAGTGCTGCTTTCTCAAAAGCAGAGTGTGTTTCTTGTAAGGCAAGCAAGAGTTGAATTCCCTTTCATAAACGGAGTTGAATCACATGCAGTTTCTGGTCCTAGCACCAAGAGTTGTTTTCTGGTAAGGAGATTCACTATTGCGCTCAATTGGCCATACACATTGCAAATAGCACTCGCGTCTGTTCCCAGCAAATGCAGTGTATTGGACGCAAGAGAAACTACTGTTCTTGTCAGTTTCCTAAGCAGAGTTGAATTAGATATGGCCCTTGTGTGTAGGAAGCACAGTTCTTTAGTTCTGAGCAAGCCGACTGTTCTGGCTATATAGGAAACACAGTAGAGTAGAAGAGTGCTGCTTTCTCTAAAGCAGAGTGTGTTTCTTGTAAGGCGAGCTAGAGTTGATTTCCCTTTCATAAACGGAGTTGAATCACATGCAGTTTCTGGTCCTAGCAGCAAAAGTTTTTTTCTGGTAAGGAGATTCACTATTGTGCTCAATTGGCCATATACAGTGCAAATAGCACTCGCGTCTTATCCCAGCAAATGCAGTGTATTGGATGCAAGAGAAACTACTGTTCTTGTCAGTTTCCTAAGAAGAGTTGAACTAGTTATGGCCATTGTGTGTAGGAAGCACAGTTCTTTGGTTCTGAGCAACCTGACTGTTCTGGCTATGTAGGAAACAGAGTAGAGTAGAAGAGTGCTGCTTTCTCTAAAGCAGAGTGTGTTTCTTGTAAGGCGAGCCAGAGTTTAATGCCCTTTCATAAACGGAGTTGAATCACATGCAGTTTCTGGTCCTAGCAGCAAGAGTTGTTTTCTGGTAAGGAGAGTCACTATTGTGCTCAATTGGCCATACACAGTGCAAATAGCACTCGCGTCTTATCCCAGCAAATGCAGTGTATTGGACGCAAGAGAAACTACTGTTCTTCTCAGTTTCCTAAGCAGAGTTGAATTAGATATGGCCTTTGTGTGTAGGAAGCACAGTTCTTTAGTTCTGAGCAAGCTGACTGTTCTGGCTATATAGGAAACACAGTAGAGTAGAAGAGTGCTGCTTTCTCAAAAGCAGAGTGTGTTTCTTGTAAGGCAAGCTAGAGTTGAATTCCCTTTCATAAACGGAGTTGAATCACATGCAGTTTCTGGTCCTAGCACCAAGAGTTGTTTTCTGGTAAGGAGAGTCACTATTGTGCTCATTTGGCCATACACAGTGCAAATAGCACTCGCGTCTGTACCCAGCAAGTGCATTGTATTGGACGCAAGAGAAACTACTGTTCTTGTCAGTTTCCAAAGAAGAGTTGAACTAGTTATGGCCATTGTGTGTAGGAAGCACAGTTCTTTGGTTCTGAGCAACCTGACTGTTCTGGCTATGTAGGAAACAGAGTAGAGTAGAAGAGTGCTGCTTTCTCTAAAGCAGAGTGTGTTTCTTGTAAGGCGAGCCAGAGTTTAATTCCCTTTCATAAACGGAGTTGAATCACATGCAGTTTCTGGTCCTAGCAGCAAGAGTTGTTTTCTGGTAAGGAGAGTCACTATTGTGCTCAATTGGCCATACACAGTGCAAATAGCACTCGCGTCTTATCCCAGCAAATGCAGTGTATTGGATGCAAGAGAAACTACTGTTCTTGTCAGTTTCCTAAGAAGAGTTGAACTAGTTATGGCCATTGTGTGTAGGAAGCACAGTTCTTTGGTTCTGAGCAACCTGACTGTTCTGGCTATGTAGGAAACAGAGTAGAGTAGAAGAGTGCTGCTTTCTCTAAAGCAGAGTGTGTTTCTTGTAAGGCGAGCTAGAGTTGAATTCAGTTTCATAAACGGAGTTGAATCACATGCAGTTTCTGGTCCTAGCAGCAAAAGTTGTTTTCTGGTAAGGAGATTCACTATTGTGCTCAATTGGCCATACACAGTGCAAAGAGCACTCGCGTCTTATCCCAGCAAATGCAGTGTATTGGACGCAAGAGAAACTACTGTTCTTGTCAGTTTCCTAAGCAGAGTTGAATTAGATATGGCCCTTGTGTGTAGGAAGCACAGTTCTTTAGTTCTGAGCAAGCTGACTGTTCTGGCTATATAGGAAACACAGTAGAGTAGAAGAGTGCTGCTTTCTCAAAAGCAGAGTGTGTTTCTTGTAAGGCAAGCTAGAGTTGAATTCCCTTTCATAAACGGAGTTGAATCACATGCAGTTTCTGGTCCTAGCACCAAGAGTTGTTTTCTGGTAAGGAGATTCACTATTGTGCTCAATTGGCAATACACATTGCAAATAGCACTCGCGTCTTATCCCAGCAAATGCAGTGTATTGGACGCAAGAGAAACTACTGTTCTTCTCAGTTTCCTAAGCAGAGTTGAATTAGATATGGCCTTTGTGTGTAGGAATCACAGTTCTTTAGTTCTGAGCAAGCTGACTGTTCTGGCTATATAGGAAACACAGTCGAGTAGGAGAGTGCTGCTTTCTCAAAAGCAGAGTGTGTTTCTTGTAAGGCAAGCTAGAGTTGAATTCCCTTTCATAAACGGAGTTGAATCACATGCAGTTTCTGGTCCTAGCACCAAGAGTTGTTTTCTGGTAAGGAGAGTCACTATTGTGCTCATTTGGCCATACACAGTGCAAATAGCACTCGCTTCTGTACCCAGCAAGTGCATTGTATTGGACGCAAGAGAAACTACTGTTCTTGTCAGTTTCCTAAGAAGAGTTGAACTAGTTATGGCCATTGTGTGTAGGAAGCACAGTTCTTTGGTTCTGAGCAACGTGACTGTTCTGGCTATGTAGGAAACAGAGTAGAGTAGAAGAGTGCTACTTTCTCTAAAGCAGAGTGTGTTTCTTGTAAGGCGAGCCAGAGTTTAATTCCCTTTCATAAACGGAGTTGAATCACATGCAGTTTCTGGTCCTAGCACCAAGAGTTGTTTTCTGGTAAGGAGATTCACTATTGCGCTCAATTGGCCATACACATTGCATATAGCACTCGCGTCTGTTCCCAGCAAATGCAGTGTATTGGACGCAAGAGAAACTACTGTTCTTGTCAGTTTCCTAAGCAGAGTTGAATTAGATATGGCCCTTGTGTGTAGGAAGCACAGTTCTTTAGTTCTGAGCAAGCCGACAGTTCTGGCTATATAGGAAACACAGTAGAGTAGAAGAGTGCTGCTTTCTCTAAAGCAGAGTGTGTTTCTTGTAAGGCGAGCTAGAGTTGATTTCCCTTTCATAAACGGAGTTGAATCACATGCAGTTTCTGGTCCTAGCACCAAGAGTTGTTTTCTGGTAAGGAGAGTCACTATTGTGCTCATTTGGCCATACACAGTGCAAATAGCACTCGCTTCTGTACCCAGCAAGTGCATTGTATTGGACGCAAGAGAAACTACTGTTCTTGTCAGTTTCCTAAGAAGAGTTGAACTAGTTATGGCCATTGTGTGTAGGAAGCACAGTTCTTTGGTTCTGAGCAACGTGACTGTTCTGGCTATGTAGGAAACAGAGTAGAGTAGAAGAGTGCTACTTTCTCTAAAGCAGAGTGTGTTTCTTGTAAGGCGAGCCAGAGTTTAATTCCCTTTCATAAACGGAGTTGAATCACATGCAGTTTCTGGTCCTAGCAGCAAAAGTTGTTTTCTGGTAAGGAGATTCACTATTGTGCTCAATTGGCCATACACAGTGCAAATAGCACTGGCGTCTTATCCCAGCAAATGCAGTGTATTGGACGCAAGAGAAACTACTGTTCTTGTCAGTTTCCTAAGCAGAGTTGAACTAGTTATTTCCATTGTGTGTAGGAAGCACAGTTCTTTGGTTCTGAGCAAGCTGACTGTTCTGGCTCTATAGCAAACACAGTAGAGTAGAAGAGTGCTGCTTTCTCAAAAGCAGAGTGTGTTTCTTGTAAGGCAAGCTAGAGTTGAATTCCCTTTCATAAACGGAGTTGAATCACATGCAGATTCTGGTCCTAGCACCAAGAGTTGTTTTCTGGTAAGGAGAGTCACTATTGTGCTCATTTGGCCATACACAGTGCAAATAGCACTCGCGTCTGTACCCAGCAAGTGCATTGTATTGGACGCAAGAGAAACTACTGTTCTTGTCAGTTTCCAAAGAAGAGTTGAACTAGTTATGGCCATTGTGTGTAGGAAGCACAGTTCTTTGGTTCTGAGCAACCTGACTGTTCTGGCTATGTAGGAAACAGAGTAGAGTAGAAGAGTGCTGCTTTCTCTAAAGCAGAGTGTGTTTCTTGTAAGGCGAGCCAGAGTTTAATTCCCTTTCATAAACGGAGTTGAATCACATGCAGTTTCTGGTCCTAGCAGCAAGAGTTGTTTTCTGGTAAGGAGAGTCACTATTGTGCTCAATTGGCCATACACAGTGCAAATAGCACTCGCGTCTTATCCCAGCAAATGCAGTGTATTGGATGCAAGAGAAACTACTGTTCTTGTCAGTTTCCTAAGAAGAGTTGAACTAGTTATGGCCATTGTGTGTAGGAAGCACAGTTCTTTGGTTCTGAGCAACCTGACTGTTCTGGCTATGTAGGAAACAGAGTAGAGTAGAAGAGTGCTGCTTTCTCTAAAGCAGAGTGTGTTTCTTGTAAGGCGAGCTAGAGTTGAATTCCCTTTCATAAACGGAGTTGAATCACATGCAGTTTCTGGTCCTAGCACCAAGAGTTGTTTTCTGGTAAGGAGATTCACTATTGTGCTCAATTGGCAATACACATTGCAAATAGCACTCGCGTCTTATCCCAGCAAATGCAGTGTATTGGACGCAAGAGAAACTACTGTTCTTCTCAGTTTCCTAAGCAGAGTTGAATTAGATATGGCCTTTGTGTGTAGGAATCACAGTTCTTTAGTTCTGAGCAAGCTGACTGTTCTGGCTATATAGGAAACACAGTCGAGTAGGAGAGTGCTGCTTTCTCAAAAGCAGAGTGTGTTTCTTGTAAGGCAAGCTAGAGTTGAATTCCCTTTCATAAACGGAGTTGAATCACATGCAGTTTCTGGTCCTAGCACCAAGAGTTGTTTTCTGGTAAGGAGAGTCACTATTGTGCTCATTTGGCCATACACAGTGCAAATAGCACTCGCTTCTGTACCCAGCAAGTGCATTGTATTGGACGCAAGAGAAACTACTGTTCTTGTCAGTTTCCTAAGAAGAGTTGAACTAGTTATGGCCATTGTGTGTAGGAAGCACAGTTCTTTGGTTCTGAGCAACGTGACTGTTCTGGCTATGTAGGAAACAGAGTAGAGTAGAAGAGTGCTACTTTCTCTAAAGCAGAGTGTGTTTCTTGTAAGGCGAGCCAGAGTTTAATTCCCTTTCATAAACGGAGTTGAATCACATGCAGTTTCTGGTCCTAGCACCAAGAGTTGTTTTCTGGTAAGGAGATTCACTATTGCGCTCAATTGGCCATACACATTGCATATAGCACTCGCGTCTGTTCCCAGCAAATGCAGTGTATTGGACGCAAGAGAAACTACTGTTCTTGTCAGTTTCCTAAGCAGAGTTGAATTAGATATGGCCCTTGTGTGTAGGAAGCACAGTTCTTTAGTTCTGAGCAAGCCGACAGTTCTGGCTATATAGGAAACACAGTAGAGTAGAAGAGTGCTGCTTTCTCTAAAGCAGAGTGTGTTTCTTGTAAGGCGAGCTAGAGTTGATTTCCCTTGCATAAACGGAGTTGAATCACATGCAGTTTCTGGTCCTAGCACCAAGAGTTGTTTTCTGGTAAGGAGAGTCACTATTGTGCTCATTTGGCCATACACAGTGCAAATAGCACTCGCTTCTGTACCCAGCAAGTGCATTGTATTGGACGCAAGAGAAACTACTGTTCTTGTCAGTTTCCTAAGAAGAGTTGAACTAGTTATGGCCATTGTGTGTAGGAAGCACAGTTCTTTGGTTCTGAGCAACGTGACTGTTCTGGCTATGTAGGAAACAGAGTAGAGTAGAAGAGTGCTACTTTCTCTAAAGCAGAGTGTGTTTCTTGTAAGGCGAGCCAGAGTTTAATTCCCTTTCATAAACGGAGTTGAATCACATGCAGTTTCTGGTCCTAGCAGCAAAAGTTGTTTTCTGGTAAGGAGATTCACTATTGTGCTCAATTGGCCATACACAGTGCAAATAGCACTGGCGTCTTATCCCAGCAAATGCAGTGTATTGGACGCAAGAGAAACTACTGTTCTTGTCAGTTTCCTAACCAGAGTTGAATTAGATATGGCCCTTGTGTGTAGGAAGCACAGTTCTTTAGTTCTGAGCAACTGACTGTTCTGGCTATATAGGAAACACAGTAGAGTAGAAGAGTGCTGCTTTCTCTAAAGCAGAGTGTGTTTCTTGTAAGGCGAGCTAGAGTTGATTTCCCTTTCATAAACGGAGTTGAATCACATGCAGTTTCTGGTCCTAGCAGCAAAAGTTGTTTTCTGGTAAGGAGATTCACTATTGTGCTCAATTGGCCATACACAGTGCAAATAGCACTGGCGTCTTATCCCAGCAAATGCAGTGTATTGGACGCAAGAGAAACTACTGTTCTTGTCAGTTTCCTAACCAGAGTTGAATTAGATATGGCCCTTGTGTGTAGGAAGCACAGTTCTTTAGTTCTGAGCATCCTGACTGTTCTGGCTATATAGGAAACACAGTAGAGTAGAAGAGTGCTGCTTTCTCAAAAGCAGAGTGTGTTTCTTGTAAGGCAAGCAAGAGTTGAATTCCCTTTCATAAACGGAGTTGAATCACATGCAGTTTCTGGTCCTAGCACCAAGAGTTGTTTTCTGGTAAGGAGATTCACTATTGCGCTCAATTGGCCATACACATTGCAAATAGCACTCGCGTCTGTTCCCAGCAAATGCAGTGTATTGGACGCAAGAGAAACTACTGTTCTTGTCAGTTTCCTAAGCAGAGTTGAATTAGATATGGCCCTTGTGTGTAGGAAGCACAGTTCTTTAGTTCTGAGCAAGCCGACAGTTCTGGCTATATAGGAAACACAGTAGAGTAGAAGAGTGCTGCTTTCTCTAAAGCAGAGTGTGTTTCTTGTAAGGCGAGCTAGAGTTGATTTCCCTTTCATAAACGGAGTTGAATCACATGCAGTTTCTGGTCCTAGCAGCAAAAGTTTTTTTCTGGTAAGGAGATTCACTATTGTGCTCAATTGGCCATATACAGTGCAAATAGCACTCGCGTCTTATCCCAGCAAATGCAGTGTATTGGACGCAAGAGAAACTACTGTTCTTGTCAGTTTCCTAAGAAGAGTTGAACTAGTTATGGCCATTGTGTGTAGGAAGCACAGTTCTTTGGTTCTGAGCAACCTGACTGTTCTGGCTATGTAGGAAACAGAGTAGAGTAGAAGAGTGCTGCTTTCTCTAAAGCAGAGTGTGTTTCTTGTAAGGCGAGCCAGAGTTTAATTCCCTTTCATAAACGGAGTTGAATCACATGCAGTTTCTGGTCCTAGCAGCAAGAGTTGTTTTCTGGTAAGGAGAGTCACTATTGTGCTCAATTGGCCATACACAGTGCAAATAGCACTCGCGTCTTATCCCAGCAAATGCAGTGTATTGGACGCAAGAGAAACTACTGTTCTTCTCAGTTTCCTAAGCAGAGTTGAATTAGATATGGCCTTTGTGTGTAGGAAGCACAGTTCTTTAGTTCTGAGCAAGCTGACTGTTCTGGCTATATAGGAAACACAGTAGAGTAGAAGAGTGCTGCTTTCTCAAAAGCAGAGTGTGTTTCTTGTAAGGCAAGCTAGAGTTGAATTCCCTTTCATAAACGGAGTTGAATCACATGCAGTTTCTGGTCCTAGCACCAAGAGTTGTTTTCTGGTAAGGAGAGTCACTATTGTGCTCATTTGGCCATACACAGTGCAAATAGCACTCGCGTCTGTACCCAGCAAGTGCATTGTATTGGACGCAAGAGAAACTACTGTTCTTGTCAGTTTCCAAAGAAGAGTTGAACTAGTTATGGCCATTGTGTGTAGGAAGCACAGTTCTTTGGTTCTGAGCAACCTGACTGTTCTGGCTATGTAGGAAACAGAGTAGAGTAGAAGAGTGCTGCTTTCTCTAAAGCAGAGTGTGTTTCTTGTAAGGCGAGCCAGAGTTTAATTCCCTTTCATAAACGGAGTTGAATCACATGCAGTTTCTGGTCCTAGCAGCAAGAGTTGTTTTCTGGTAAGGAGAGTCACTATTGTGCTCAATTGGCCATACACAGTGCAAATAGCACTCGCGTCTTATCCCAGCAAATGCAGTGTATTGGATGCAAGAGAAACTACTGTTCTTGTCAGTTTCCTAAGAAGAGTTGAACTAGTTATGGCCATTGTGTGTAGGAAGCACAGTTCTTTGGTTCTGAGCAACCTGACTGTTCTGGCTATGTAGGAAACAGAGTAGAGTAGAAGAGTGCTGCTTTCTCTAAAGCAGAGTGTGTTTCTTGTAAGGCGAGCTAGAGTTGAATTCAGTTTCATAAACGGAGTTGAATCACATGCAGTTTCTGGTCCTAGCAGCAAAAGTTGTTTTCTGGTAAGGAGATTCACTATTGTGCTCAATTGGCCATACACAGTGCAAAGAGCACTCGCGTCTTATCCCAGCAAATGCAGTGTATTGGACGCAAGAGAAACTACTGTTCTTGTCAGTTTCCTAAGCAGAGTTGAATTAGATATGGCCCTTGTGTGTAGGAAGCACAGTTCTTTAGTTCTGAGCAAGCTGACTGTTCTGGCTATATAGGAAACACAGTAGAGTAGAAGAGTGCTGCTTTCTCAAAAGCAGAGTGTGTTTCTTGTAAGGCAAGCTAGAGTTGAATTCCCTTTCATAAACGGAGTTGAATCACATGCAGTTTCTGGTCCTAGCACCAAGAGTTGTTTTCTGGTAAGGAGATTCACTATTGTGCTCAATTGGCAATACACATTGCAAATAGCACTCGCGTCTTATCCCAGCAAATGCAGTGTATTGGACGCAAGAGAAACTACTGTTCTTCTCAGTTTCCTAAGCAGAGTTGAATTAGATATGGCCTTTGTGTGTAGGAATCACAGTTCTTTAGTTCTGAGCAAGCTGACTGTTCTGGCTATATAGGAAACACAGTCGAGTAGGAGAGTGCTGCTTTCTCAAAAGCAGAGTGTGTTTCTTGTAAGGCAAGCTAGAGTTGAATTCCCTTTCATAAACGGAGTTGAATCACATGCAGTTTCTGGTCCTAGCACCAAGAGTTGTTTTCTGGTAAGGAGAGTCACTATTGTGCTCATTTGGCCATACACAGTGCAAATAGCACTCGCTTCTGTACCCAGCAAGTGCATTGTATTGGACGCAAGAGAAACTACTGTTCTTGTCAGTTTCCTAAGAAGAGTTGAACTAGTTATGGCCATTGTGTGTAGGAAGCACAGTTCTTTGGTTCTGAGCAACGTGACTGTTCTGGCTATGTAGGAAACAGAGTAGAGTAGAAGAGTGCTACTTTCTCTAAAGCAGAGTGTGTTTCTTGTAAGGCGAGCCAGAGTTTAATTCCCTTTCATAAACGGAGTTGAATCACATGCAGTTTCTGGTCCTAGCACCAAGAGTTGTTTTCTGGTAAGGAGATTCACTATTGCGCTCAATTGGCCATACACATTGCATATAGCACTCGCGTCTGTTCCCAGCAAATGCAGTGTATTGGACGCAAGAGAAACTACTGTTCTTGTCAGTTTCCTAAGCAGAGTTGAATTAGATATGGCCCTTGTGTGTAGGAAGCACAGTTCTTTAGTTCTGAGCAAGCCGACAGTTCTGGCTATATAGGAAACACAGTAGAGTAGAAGAGTGCTGCTTTCTCTAAAGCAGAGTGTGTTTCTTGTAAGGCGAGCTAGAGTTGATTTCCCTTTCATAAACGGAGTTGAATCACATGCAGTTTCTGGTCCTAGCACCAAGAGTTGTTTTCTGGTAAGGAGAGTCACTATTGTGCTCATTTGGCCATACACAGTGCAAATAGCACTCGCTTCTGTACCCAGCAAGTGCATTGTATTGGACGCAAGAGAAACTACTGTTCTTGTCAGTTTCCTAAGAAGAGTTGAACTAGTTATGGCCATTGTGTGTAGGAAGCACAGTTCTTTGGTTCTGAGCAACGTGACTGTTCTGGCTATGTAGGAAACAGAGTAGAGTAGAAGAGTGCTACTTTCTCTAAAGCAGAGTGTGTTTCTTGTAAGGCGAGCCAGAGTTTAATTCCCTTTCATAAACGGAGTTGAATCACATGCAGTTTCTGGTCCTAGCAGCAAAAGTTGTTTTCTGGTAAGGAGATTCACTATTGTGCTCAATTGGCCATACACAGTGCAAATAGCACTGGCGTCTTATCCCAGCAAATGCAGTGTATTGGACGCAAGAGAAACTACTGTTCTTGTCAGTTTCCTAAGCAGAGTTGAACTAGTTATTTCCATTGTGTGTAGGAAGCACAGTTCTTTGGTTCTGAGCAAGCTGACTGTTCTGGCTCTATAGCAAACACAGTAGAGTAGAAGAGTGCTGCTTTCTCAAAAGCAGAGTGTGTTTCTTGTAAGGCAAGCTAGAGTTGAATTCCCTTTCATAAACGGAGTTGAATCACATG
The DNA here is from genome assembly GCF_007827085.1 of Peromyscus californicus insignis. Classification (NCBI taxonomy): domain Eukaryota; kingdom Metazoa; phylum Chordata; class Mammalia; order Rodentia; family Cricetidae; genus Peromyscus; species Peromyscus californicus. The sequence goes on from NW_026294386.1 coordinate 99,067, forward strand.
CAGTTTCTGGTCCTAGCACCAAGAGTTGTTTTCTGGTAAGGAGAGTCACTATTGTGCTCATTTGGCCATACACAGTGCAAATAGCACTCGCGTCTGTACCCAGCAAGTGCATTGTATTGGACGCAAGAGAAACTACTGTTCTTGTCAGTTTCCAAAGAAGAGTTGAACTAGTTATGGCCATTGTGTGTAGGAAGCACAGTTCTTTGGTTCTGAGCAACCTGACTGTTCTGGCTATGTAGGAAACAGAGTAGAGTAGAAGAGTGCTGCTTTCTCTAAAGCAGAGTGTGTTTCTTGTAAGGCGAGCCAGAGTTTAATTCCCTTTCATAAACGGAGTTGAATCACATGCAGTTTCTGGTCCTAGCAGCAAGAGTTGTTTTCTGGTAAGGAGAGTCACTATTGTGCTCAATTGGCCATACACAGTGCAAATAGCACTCGCGTCTTATCCCAGCAAATGCAGTGTATTGGATGCAAGAGAAACTACTGTTCTTGTCAGTTTCCTAAGAAGAGTTGAACTAGTTATGGCCATTGTGTGTAGGAAGCACAGTTCTTTGGTTCTGAGCAACCTGACTGTTCTGGCTATGTAGGAAACAGAGTAGAGTAGAAGAGTGCTGCTTTCTCTAAAGCAGAGTGTGTTTCTTGTAAGGCGAGCTAGAGTTGAATTCCCTTTCATAAACGGAGTTGAATCACATGCAGTTTCTGGTCCTAGCACCAAGAGTTGTTTTCTGGTAAGGAGATTCACTATTGTGCTCAATTGGCAATACACATTGCAAATAGCACTCGCGTCTTATCCCAGCAAATGCAGTGTATTGGACGCAAGAGAAACTACTGTTCTTCTCAGTTTCCTAAGCAGAGTTGAATTAGATATGGCCTTTGTGTGTAGGAATCACAGTTCTTTAGTTCTGAGCAAGCTGACTGTTCTGGCTATATAGGAAACACAGTCGAGTAGGAGAGTGCTGCTTTCTCAAAAGCAGAGTGTGTTTCTTGTAAGGCAAGCTAGAGTTGAATTCCCTTTCATAAACGGAGTTGAATCACATGCAGTTTCTGGTCCTAGCACCAAGAGTTGTTTTCTGGTAAGGAGAGTCACTATTGTGCTCATTTGGCCATACACAGTGCAAATAGCACTCGCTTCTGTACCCAGCAAGTGCATTGTATTGGACGCAAGAGAAACTACTGTTCTTGTCAGTTTCCTAAGAAGAGTTGAACTAGTTATGGCCATTGTGTGTAGGAAGCACAGTTCTTTGGTTCTGAGCAACGTGACTGTTCTGGCTATGTAGGAAACAGAGTAGAGTAGAAGAGTGCTACTTTCTCTAAAGCAGAGTGTGTTTCTTGTAAGGCGAGCCAGAGTTTAATTCCCTTTCATAAACGGAGTTGAATCACATGCAGTTTCTGGTCCTAGCACCAAGAGTTGTTTTCTGGTAAGGAGATTCACTATTGCGCTCAATTGGCCATACACATTGCATATAGCACTCGCGTCTGTTCCCAGCAAATGCAGTGTATTGGACGCAAGAGAAACTACTGTTCTTGTCAGTTTCCTAAGCAGAGTTGAATTAGATATGGCCCTTGTGTGTAGGAAGCACAGTTCTTTAGTTCTGAGCAAGCCGACAGTTCTGGCTATATAGGAAACACAGTAGAGTAGAAGAGTGCTGCTTTCTCTAAAGCAGAGTGTGTTTCTTGTAAGGCGAGCTAGAGTTGATTTCCCTTGCATAAACGGAGTTGAATCACATGCAGTTTCTGGTCCTAGCACCAAGAGTTGTTTTCTGGTAAGGAGAGTCACTATTGTGCTCATTTGGCCATACACAGTGCAAATAGCACTCGCTTCTGTACCCAGCAAGTGCATTGTATTGGACGCAAGAGAAACTACTGTTCTTGTCAGTTTCCTAAGAAGAGTTGAACTAGTTATGGCCATTGTGTGTAGGAAGCACAGTTCTTTGGTTCTGAGCAACGTGACTGTTCTGGCTATGTAGGAAACAGAGTAGAGTAGAAGAGTGCTACTTTCTCTAAAGCAGAGTGTGTTTCTTGTAAGGCGAGCCAGAGTTTAATTCCCTTTCATAAACGGAGTTGAATCACATGCAGTTTCTGGTCCTAGCAGCAAAAGTTGTTTTCTGGTAAGGAGATTCACTATTGTGCTCAATTGGCCATACACAGTGCAAATAGCACTGGCGTCTTATCCCAGCAAATGCAGTGTATTGGACGCAAGAGAAACTACTGTTCTTGTCAGTTTCCTAACCAGAGTTGAATTAGATATGGCCCTTGTGTGTAGGAAGCACAGTTCTTTAGTTCTGAGCAACTGACTGTTCTGGCTATATAGGAAACACAGTAGAGTAGAAGAGTGCTGCTTTCTCTAAAGCAGAGTGTGTTTCTTGTAAGGCGAGCTAGAGTTGATTTCCCTTTCATAAACGGAGTTGAATCACATGCAGTTTCTGGTCCTAGCAGCAAAAGTTGTTTTCTGGTAAGGAGATTCACTATTGTGCTCAATTGGCCATACACAGTGCAAATAGCACTGGCGTCTTATCCCAGCAAATGCAGTGTATTGGACGCAAGAGAAACTACTGTTCTTGTCAGTTTCCTAACCAGAGTTGAATTAGATATGGCCCTTGTGTGTAGGAAGCACAGTTCTTTAGTTCTGAGCATCCTGACTGTTCTGGCTATATAGGAAACACAGTAGAGTAGAAGAGTGCTGCTTTCTCAAAAGCAGAGTGTGTTTCTTGTAAGGCAAGCAAGAGTTGAATTCCCTTTCATAAACGGAGTTGAATCACATGCAGTTTCTGGTCCTAGCACCAAGAGTTGTTTTCTGGTAAGGAGATTCACTATTGCGCTCAATTGGCCATACACATTGCAAATAGCACTCGCGTCTGTTCCCAGCAAATGCAGTGTATTGGACGCAAGAGAAACTACTGTTCTTGTCAGTTTCCTAAGCAGAGTTGAATTAGATATGGCCCTTGTGTGTAGGAAGCACAGTTCTTTAGTTCTGAGCAAGCCGACAGTTCTGGCTATATAGGAAACACAGTAGAGTAGAAGAGTGCTGCTTTCTCTAAAGCAGAGTGTGTTTCTTGTAAGGCGAGCTAGAGTTGATTTCCCTTTCATAAACGGAGTTGAATCACATGCAGTTTCTGGTCCTAGCAGCAAAAGTTGTTTTCTGGTAAGGAGATTCACTATTGTGCTCAATTGGCCATATACAGTGCAAATAGCACTCGCGTCTTATCCCAGCAAATGCAGTGTATTGGACGCAAGAGAAACTACTGTTCTTGTCAGTTTCCTAAGCAGAGTTGAATTAGATATGGCCCTTGTGTGTAGGAAGCACAGTTCTTTAGTTCTGAGCAAGCTGACTGTTCTGGCTATATAGGAAACACAGTAGAGTAGAAGAGTGCTGCTTTCTCAAAAGCAGAGTGTGTTTCTTGTAAGGCAAGCTAGAGTTTAATTCCCTTTCATAAACGGAGTTGAATCACATGCAGTTTCTGGTCCTAGCACCAAGAGTTGTTTTCTGTAAGGAGATTCACTATTGTGCTCAATTGGCAATACACAGTGCAAATAGCACTCGCGTCTTATCCCAGCAAATGCAGTGTATTGGACGCAAGAGAAACTACTGTTCTTCTCAGTTTCCTAAGCAGAGTTGAATTAGATATGGCCTTTGTGTGTAGGAAGCACAGTTCTTTAGTTCTGAGCAAGCTGACTGTTCTGGCTATATAGGAAACACAGTAGAGTAGAAGAGTGCTGCTTTCTCAAAAGCAGAGTGTGTTTCTTGTAAGGCAAGCTAGAGTTGAATTCCCTTTCATAAACGGAGTTGAATCACATGCAGTTTCTGGTCCTAGCACCAAGAGTTGTTTTCTGGTAAGGAGAGTCACTATTGTGCTCATTTGGCCATACACAGTGCAAATAGCACTCGCGTCTGTACCCAGCAAATGCATTGTATTGGACGCAAGAGAAACTACTGTTCTTGTCAGTTTCCTAAGAAGAGTTGAACTAGTTATGGCCATTGTGTGTAGGAAGCACAGTTCTTTGGTTCTGAGCAACCTGACTGTTCTGGCTATGTAGGAAACAGAGTAGAGTAGAAGAGTGCTGCTTTCTCTAAAGCAGAGTGTGTTTCTTGTAAGGCGAGCCAGAGTTTAATTCCCTTTCATAAACGGAGTTGAATCACATGCAGTTTCTGGTCCTAGCAGCAAAAGTTGTTTTCTGGTAAGGAGATTCACTATTGTGCTCAATTGGCCATACACAGTGCAAATAGCACTGGCGTCTTATCCCAGCAAATGCAGTGTATTGGACGCAAGAGAAACTACTGTTCTTGTCAGTTTCCTAACCAGAGTTGAATTAGATATGGCCCTTGTGTGTAGGAAGCACAGTTCTTTAGTTCTGAGCAAGCTGACTGTTCTGGCTATATAGGAAACACAGTAGAGTAGAAGAGTGCTGCTTTCTCAAAAGCAGAGTGTGTTTCTTGTAAGACAAGCTAGAGTTGAATTCCCTTTCATAAACGGAGTTGAATCACATGCAGTTTCTGGTCCTAGCACCAAGAGTTGTTTTCTGGTAAGGAGATTCACTATTGTGCTCAATTGGCCATACACATTGCATATAGCACTCGCGTCTGTTCCCAGCAAATGCAGTGTATTGGACGCAAGAGAAACTACTGTTCTTGTCAGTTTCCTAAGCAGAGTTGAATTAGATATGGCCCGTGTGTGTAGGAAGCACAGTTCTTTAGTTCTGAGCAAGCCGACAGTTCTGGCTATGTAGGAAACCGAGTAGAGTAGAAGAGTGCTGCTTTCTCTAAAGCAGAGTGTGTTTCTTGTAAGGCGAGCTAGAGTTGATTTCCCTTTCATAAACGGAGTTGAATCACATGCAGTTTCTGGTCCTAGCAGCAAAAGTTGTTTTCTGGTAAGGAGATTCACTATTGTGCTCAATTGGCCATACACAGTGCAAATAGCACTGGCGTCTTATCCCAGCAAATGCAGTGTATTGGACGCAAGAGAAACTACTGTTCTTGTCAGTTTCCTAAGCAGAGTTGAATTAGATATGGCCCTTGTGTGTAGGAAGCACAGTTCTTTAGTTCTGAGCAAGCTGACTGTTCTGGCTATATAGGAAACACAGTAGAGTAGAAGAGTGCTGCTTTCTCAAAAGCAGAGTGTGTTTCTTGTAAGGCGAGCCAGAGTTTAATTCCCTTTCATAAACGGAGTTGAATCACATGCAATTTCTGGTCCTAGCAGCAAGAGTTGTTTTCTGGTAAGGAGATTCACTATTGTGCTCAATTGGCCATACACATTGCAAATAGCACTCGCGTCTGTTCCCAGCAAATGCAGTGTATTGGACACAAGAGAAACTACTGTTCTTGTCAGATTCCTAAGCAGAGTTGAATTAGATATGGCCCTTGTGTGTAGGAAGCACAGTTCTTTAGTTCTGAGCAAGCTGACAGTTCTGGCTATATAGGATACCGAGTAGAGTAGAAGAGTGCTGCTTTCTCTAAAGCAGAGTGTGTTTCTTGTAAGGCGAGCTAGAGTTGATTTCCCTTTCAAAAATGGAGTTGAATCACATGCAGTTTCTGGTCCTAGCACCAAGAGTTGTTTTCTGGTAAGGAGATTCACTATTGTGCTCAATTGGCCATACACATTGCAAATAGCACTCGCGTCTGTTCCCGTCAAATGCAGTGTATTGGACACAAGAGAAACTACTGTTCTTGTCAGTTTCCTAAGCAGAGTTGAATTAGATATGGCCCTTGTGTGTAGGAAGCACAGTTCTTTAGTTCTGAGCAAGCTGACTGTTCTGGCTATATAGGAAACACAGTAGAGTAGAAGAGTGCTGCTTTCTCAAAAGCAGAGTGTGTTTCTTGTAAGGCAAGCTAGAGTTGAATTCCCTTTCATAAACGGAGTTGAATCACATGCAGTTTCTGGTCCTAGCACCAAGAGTTGTTTTCTGGTAAGGAGATTCACTATTGTGCTCAATTGGCAATACACATTGCAAATAGCACTCGCGTCTTATCCCAGCAAATGCAGTGTATTGGACGCAAGAGAAACTACTGTTCTTCTCAGTTTCCTAAGCAGAGTTGAATTAGATATGGCCTTTGTGTGTAGGAATCACAGTTCTTTAGTTCTGAGCAAGCTGACTGTTCTGGCTATATAGGAAACACAGTAGAGTAGGAGAGTGCTGCTTTCTCAAAAGCAGAGTGTGTTTCTTGTAAGGCAAGCTAGAGTTGAATTCCCTTTCATAAACGGAGTTGAATCACATGCAGTTTCTGGTCCTAGCACCAAGAGTTGTTTTCTGGTAAGGAGAGTCACTATTGTGCTCATTTGGCCATACACAGTGCAAATAGCACTCGCTTCTGTACCCAGCAAATGCATTGTATTGGACGCAAGAGAAACTACTGTTCTTGTCAGTTTCCTAAGAAGAGTTGAACTAGTTATGGCCATTGTGTGTAGGAAGCACAGTTCTTTGGTTCTGAGCAACGTGACTGTTCTGGCTATGTAGGAAACAGAGTAGAGTAGAAGAGTGCTACTTTCTCTAAAGCAGAGTGTGTTTCTTGTAAGGCGAGCCAGAGTTTAATTCCCTTTCATAAACGGACTTGAATCACATGCAGTTTCTGGTCCTAGCAGCAAAAGTTGTTTTCTGGTAAGGAGATTCACTATTGTGCTCAATTGGCCATACACAGTGCAAATAGCACTGGCGTCTTATCCCAGCAAATGCAGTGTATTGGACGCATGAGAAACTACTGTTCTTGTCAGTTTCCTAACCAGAGTTGAATTAGATATGGCCCTTGTGTGTAGGAAGCACAGTTCTTTAGTTCTGAGCAAGCTGACTGTTCTGGCTATATAGGAAACACAGTAGAGTAGAAGAGTGCTGCTTTCTCAAAAGCAGAGTGTGTTTCTTGTAAGACAAGCTAGAGTTGAATTCCCTTTCATAAACGGAGTTGAATCACATGCAGTTTCTGGTCCTAGCACCAAGAGTTGTTTTCTGGTAAGGAGATTCACTATTGCGCTCAATTGGCCATACACATTGCATATAGCACTCGCGTCTGTTCCCAGCAAATGCAGTGTATTGGACGCAAGAGAAACTACTGTTCTTGTCAGTTTCCTAAGCAGAGTTGAATTAGATATGGCCCTTGTGTGTAGGAAGCACAGTTCTTTAGTTCTGAGCAAGCCGACAGTTCTGGCTATATAGGAAACCGAGTAGAGTAGAAGAGTGCTGCTTTCTCTAAAGCAGAGTGTGTTTCTTGTAAGGCGAGCTAGAGTTGATTTCCCTTTCATAAACGGAGTTGAATCACATGCAGTTTCTGGTCCTAGCAGCAAAAGTTGTTTTCTGGTAAGGAGATTCACTATTGTGCTCAATTGGCCATACACAGTGCAAATAGCACTGGCGTCTTATCCCAGCAAATGCAGTGTATTGGACGCAAGAGAAACTACTGTTCTTGTCAGTTTCCTAAGCAGAGTTGAATTAGATATGGCCCTTGTGTGTAGGAAGCACAGTTCTTTAGTTCTGAGCAAGCTGACTGTTCTGGCTATATAGGAAACACAGTAGAGTAGAAGAGTGCTGCTTTCTCAAAAGCAGAGTGTGTTTCTTGTAAGGCGAGCCAGAGTTTAATTCCCTTTCATAAACGGAGTTGAATCACATGCAATTTCTGGTCCTAGCAGCAAGAGTTGTTTTCTGGTAAGGAGATTCACTATTGTGCTCAATTGGCCATACACATTGCAAATAGCACTCGTTTGTTCCCAGCAAATGCAGTGTATTGGACACAAGAGAAACTACTGTTCTTGTCAGATTCCTAAGCAGAGTTGAATTAGATATGGCCCTTGTGTGTTGGAAGCACAGTTCTTTAGTTCTGAGCAAGCTAACTGTTCTGGCTATATAGGAAACACAGTAGAGTAGAAGAGTGCTGCTTTCTCAAAAGCAGAGTGTTTTTCTTGTAAGGCAAGCAAGGGTTTAATTCCCTTTCATAAACGGAGTTGAATCACATGCAGTTTCTGGTCCTAGCACCAAGAGTTTTTTTCTGGTAAGGAGAGTCACTATTGTGCTCATTTGTCCATACACAGTGCAAATAGCACTCGCGTCTGTACCCAGCAAGTGCATTGTATTGGACGCAAGAGAAACTACTGTTCTTGTCAGTTTCCTAAGCAGAGTTGAACTAGTTATTTCCATTGTGTGTAGGAAGCACAGTTCTTTGGTTCTGAGCAAGCTGACTGTTCTGGCTCTATAGCAAACACAGTAGAGTAGAAGAGTGCTGCTTTCTCAAAAGCAGAGTGTGTTTCTTGTAAGGCGAGCCAGAGTTTAATTCCCTTTCATAAACGGAGTTGAATCACATGCAGTTTCTGGTCCTAGCAGCAAGAGTTGTTTTCTGGTAAGGAGATTCACTATTGTGCTCAATTGGCCATACACAGTGCAAATAGCACTCGCGTCTTATCCCAGCAAATGCAGTGTATTGGACGCAAGAGAAACTACTGTTCTTCTCAGTTTCCTAAGCAGAGTTGAATTAGTTATGGCCATTGTGTGTAGGAAGCAGTTCTTTGGTTCTGAGCAACCTGACTGTTCTGGCTATGTAGGAAACAGAGTAGAGTAGAAGAGTGCTGCTTTCTCTAAAGCAGAGTGTGTTTCTTGTAAGGCGAGCCAGAGTTGAATTCCCTTTCATAAACGGAGTTGAATCACATGCAGTTTCTGGTCCTAGCAGCAAGAGTTGTTTTCTGGTAAGGAGAGTCACTATTGTGCTCAATTGGCCATACACAGTGCAAATAGCACTCGCGTCTTATCCCACCAAATGCAGTGTATTGGATGCAAGAGAAACTACTGTTCTTGTCAGTTTCCTAAGAAGAGTTGAACTAGTTATGGCCATTGTGTGTAGGAAGCACAGTTCTTTGGTTCTGAGCAACCTGACTGTTCTGGCTATGTAGGAAACAGAGTAGAGTAGAAGAGTGCTGCTTTCTCTAAAGCAGAGTGTGTTTCTTGTAAGGCGAGCCAGAGTTTAATTCCCTTTCATAAACGGAGTTGAATCACATGCAGTTTCTGGTTCTAGCACCAAGAGTTGTTTTCTGGTAAGGAGATTCACTATTGTGCTCAATTGGCCATACACATTGCAAATAGCACTCGCCTCTGTTCCCGTCAAATGCAGTGTATTGGACACAAGAGAAACTACTGTTCTTGTCAGTTTCCTAAGCAGAGTTGAATTAGATATGGCCCTTGTGTGTAGGAAGCACAGTTCTTTAGTTCTCAGCAAGCTGACTGTTCTGGCTATATAGGAAACACAGTAGAGTAGAAGAGTGCTGCTTTCTCAAAAGCAGAGTGTGTTTCTTGTAAGGCAAGCGAGAGTTTAATTCCCTTTCATAAACGGAGTTGAATCACATGCAGTTTCTGGTCCTAGCACCAAGAGTTGTTTTCTGGTAAGGAGAGTCACTATTGTGCTCATTTGGCCATACACAGTGCAAATAGCACTCGCGTCTGTACCCAGCAAGTGCATTGTATTGGACGCAAGAGAAACTACTGTTCTTGTCAGTTTCCTAAGCAGAGTTGAACTAGTTATGGCCATTGTGTGTAGGAAGCACAGTTCTTTGGTTCTGAGCAAGCTGACTGTTCTGGCTCTATAGCAAACACAGTAGAGTAGAAGAGTGCTGCTTTCTCAAATGCAGAGTGTGTTTCTTGTGGCGAGCCAGAGTTTAATTCCCTTTCATAAACGGAGTTGAATGACATGCAGTTTCTGGTCCTAGCAGCAAGAGTTGTTTTCTGGTAAGGAGATTCACTATTGTGCTCAATTGGCCATACACAGTGCAAAGAGCACTCGCGTCTTATCCCAGCAAATGCAGTGTATTGGACGCAAGAGAAACTACTGTTCTTCTCAGTTTCCTAAGCAGAGTTGAATTAGATATGGCCTTTGTGTGTAGGAAGCACAGTTCTTTAGTTCTGAGCAAGCTGACTGTTCTGGCTATATAGGAAACACAGTAGAGTAGAAGAGTGCTGCTTTCTCAAAAGCAGAGTGTGTTTCTTGTAAGGCAAGCTAGAGTTGAATTCCCTTTCATAAACGGAGTTGAATCACATGCAGTTTCTGGTCCTAGCACCAAGAGTTGTTTTTCTGGTAAGGAGAGTCACTATTGTGCTCATTTGGCCATACACAGTGCAAATAGCTCTCGCGTCTGTACCCAGCAAGTGCATTGTATTGGACGCAAGAGAAACTACTGTTCTTGTCAGTTTCCTAAGAAGAGTTGAACTAGTTATGGCCATTGTGTGTAGGAAGCACAGTTCTTTGGTTCTGAGCAACCTGACTGTTCTGGCTATGTAGGAAACAGAGTAGAGTAGAAGAGTGCTGCTTTCTCTAAAGCAGAGTGTGTTTCTTGTAAGGCGAGCCAGAATTTATTTCCCTTTCATTAACGGAGTTGAATCACATGCAGTTTCTGGTCCTAGCAGCAAAAGTTGTTTTCTGGTAAGGAGATTCACTATTGTGCTCAATTGGCCATACACAGTGCAAATAGCACTGGCGTCTTATCCCAGCAAATGCAGTGTATTGGACGCAAGAGAAACTACTGTTCTTATCAGTTTCCTAACCAGAGTTGAATTAGATATGGCCCTTGTGTGTAGGAAGCACAGTTCTTTAGTTCTGAGCAAGCTGACTGTTCTGGCTATATAGGAAACACAGTAGAGTAGAAGAGTGCTGCTTTCTCAAAAGCAGAGTGTGTTTCTTGTAAGGCAAGCTAGAGTTGAATTCCCTTTCATAAACGGAGTTGAATCACATGCAATTTCTGGTCCTAGCACCAAGAGTTGTTTTCTGGTAAGGAGATTCACTATTGCGCTCAATTGGCCATACACATTGCAAATAGCACTCGCGTCTGTTCCCAGCAAATGCAGTGTATTGGACGCAAGAGAAACTACTGTTCTTGTCAGTTTCCTAAGCAGAGTTGAATTAGATATGGCCCTTGTGTGTAGGAAGCACAGTTCTTTGGTTCTGAGCAACCTGACTGTTCTGGCTATGTAGGAAACAGAGTAGAGTAGAAGAGTGCTGCTTTCTCTAAAGCAGAGTGTGTTTCTTGTAAGGCGAGCCAGAGTTTATTTCCCTTTCATAAACGGAGTTGAATCACATGCAGTTTCTGGTCCTAGCAGCAAAAGTTGTTTTCTGGTAAGGAGATTCACTATTGTGCTCAATTGGCCATACACATTGCAAATAGCACTCGCGTCTGTTCCCAGCAAATGCAGTGTATTGGACACAAGAGAAACTACTGTTCTTGTCAGATTCCTAAGCAGAGTTGAATTAGATATGGCCCTTGTGTGTAGGAAGCACAGTTCTTTAGTTCTGAGCAAGCTGACAGTTCTGGCTATATAGGAAACCGAGTAGAGTAGAAGAGTGCTGCTTTCTCTAAAGCAGAGTGTGTTTCTTGTAAGGCGAGCTAGAGTTGATTTCCCTTTCAAAAATGGAGTTGAATCACATGCAGTTTCTGGTCCTAGCACCAAGAGTTGTTTTCTGGTAAGGAGATTCACTATTGTGCTCAATTGGCCATACACATTGCAAATAGCACTCGCGTCTGTTCCCGTCAAATGCAGTGTATTGGACACAAGAGAAACTACTGTTCTTGTCAGTTTCCTAAGCAGAGTTGAATTAGATATGGCCCTTGTGTGTAGGAAGCACAGTTCTTTAGTTCTGAGCAAGCTGACTGTTCTGGCTATATAGGAAACACAGTAGAGTAGAAGAGTGCTGCTTTCTCAAAAGCAGAGTGTGTTTCTTGTAAGGCAAGCGAGAGTTTAATTCCCTTTCATAAACGGAGTTGAATCACATGCAGTTTCTGGTCCTAGCACCAAGAGTTGTTTTCTGGTAAGGAGAGTCACTATTGTGCTCATTTGGCCATACACAGTGCAAATAGCACTCGCGTCTGTACCCAGCAAGTGCATTGTATTGGACGCAAGAGAAACTACTGTTCTTGTCAGTTTCCTAAGCAGAGTTGAACTAGTTATGGCCATTGTGTGTAGGAAGCACAGTTCTTTGGTTCTGAGCAAGCTGACTGTTCTGGCTCTATAGCAAACACAGTAGAGTAGAAGAGTGCTGCTTTCTCAAATGCAGAGTGTGTTTCTTGTGGCGAGCCAGAGTTTAATTCCCTTTCATAAACGGAGTTGAATCACATGCAGTTTCTGGTCCTAGCAGCAAGAGTTGTTTTCTGGTAAGGAGATTCACTATTGTGCTCAATTGGCCATACACAGTGCAAATAGCACTCGCGTCTTATCCCAGCAAATGCAGTGTATTGGACGCAAGAGAAACTACTGTTCTTGTCAGTTTCCTAAGCAGAGTTGAATTAGATATGGCCCTTGTGTGTAGGAAGCACAGTTCTTTAGTTCTGAGCAAGCTGACTGTTCTGGCTATATAGGAAACACAGTAGAGTAGAAGAGTGCTGCTTTCTCAAAAGCAGAGTGTGTTTCTTGTAAGGCAAGCGAGAGTTTAATTCCCTTTCATAAACGGAGTTGAATCACATGCAGTTTCTGGTCCTAGCACCAAGAGTTGTTTTCTGGTAAGGAGAGTCACTATTGTGCTCATTTGGCCATACACAGTGCAAATAGCACTCGCGTCTGTACCCAGCAAGTGCATTGTATTGGACGCAAGAGAAACTACTGTTCTTGTCAGTTTCCTAAGCAGAGTTGAACTAGTTATGGCCATTGTGTGTAGGAAGCACAGTTCTTTGGTTCTGAGCAAGCTGACTGTTCTGGCTCTATAGCAAACACAGTAGAGTAGAAGAGTGCTGCTTTCTCAAATGCAGAGTGTGTTTCTTGTGGCGAGCCAGAGTTTAATTCCCTTTCATAAACGGAGTTGAATCACATGCAGTTTCTGGTCCTAGCAGCAAGAGTTGTTTTCTGGTAAGGAGATTCACTATTGTGCTCAATTGGCCATACACAGTGCAAATAGCACTCGCGTCTTATCCCAGCAAATGCAGTGTATTGGACGCAAGAGAAACTACTGTTCTTCTCAGTTTCCTAAGCAGAGTTGAATTAGATATGGCCTTTGTGTGTAGGAAGCACAGTTCTTTAGTTCTGAGCAAGCTGACTGTTCTGGCTATATAGGAAACACAGTAGAGTAGAAGAGTGCTGCTTTCTCAAAAGCAGAGTGTGTTTCTTGTAAGGCAAGCTAGAGTTGAATTCCCTTTCATAAACGGAGTTGAATCACATGCAGTTTCTGGTCCTAGCACCAAGAGTTGTTTTTCTGGTAAGGAGAGTCACTATTGTGCTCATTTGGCCATACACAGTGCAAATAGCTCTCGCGTCTGTACCCAGCAAGTGCATTGTATTGGACGCAAGAGAAACTACTGTTCTTGTCAGTTTCCTAAGAAGAGTTGAACTAGTTATGGCCATTGTGTGTAGGAAGCACAGTTCTTTGGTTCTGAGCAACCTGACTGTTCTGGCTATGTAGGAAACAGAGTAGAGTAGAAGAGTGCTGCTTTCTCTAAAGCAGAGTGTGTTTCTTGTAAGGCGAGCCAGAGTTTATTTCCCTTTCATAAACGGAGTTGAATCACATGCAGTTTCTGGTCCTAGCACCAAGAGTTGTTTTCTGGTAAGGAGATTCACTATTGTGCTCAATTGGCCATACACAGTGCAAATAGCACTGGCGTCTTATCCCAGCAAATGCAGTGTATTGGACGCAAGAGAAACTACTGTTCTTATCAGTTTCCTAACCAGAGTTGAATTAGATATGGCCCTTGTGTGTAGGAAGCACAGTTCTTTAGTTCTGAGCAAGCTGACTGTTCTGGCTATATAGGAAACACAGTAGAGTAGAAGAGTGCTGCTTTCTCAAAAGCAGAGTGTGTTTCTTGTAAGGCGAGCTAGAGTTGAATTCCCTTTCATAAACGGAGTTGAATCACATGCAGTTTCTGGTCCTAGCACCAAGAGTTGTTTTCTGGTAAGGAGATTCACTATTGCGCTCAATTGGCCATACACATTGCAAATAGCACTCGCGTCTGTTCCCAGCAAATGCAGTGTATTGGACGAAAGAGAAACTACTGTTCTTGTCAGTTTCCTAAGCAGAGTTGAATTAGATATGGCCCTTGTGTGCAGGAAGCACAGTTCTTTGGTTCTGAGCAACCTGACTGTTCTGGCTATGTAGGAAACAGAGTAGAGTAGAAGAGTGCTGCTTTCTCTAAAGCAGAGTGTGTTTCTTGTAAGGCGAGCCAGAGTTTATTTCCCTTTCATAAACGGAGTTGAATCACATGCAGTTTCTGGTCCTAGCAGCAAAAGTTGTTTTCTGGTAAGGAGATTCACTATTGTGCTCAATTGGCCATACACATTGCAAATAGCACTCGCGTCTGTTCCCAGCAAATGCAGTGTATTGGACACAAGAGAAACTACTGTTCTTGTCAGATTCCTAAGCAGAGTTGAATTAGATATGGCCCTTGTGTGTAGGAAGCACAGTTCTTTAGTTCTGAGCAAGCTGACAGTTCTGGCTATATAGGAAACCGAGTAGAGTAGAAGAGTGCTGCTTTCTCTAAAGCAGAGTGTGTTTCTTGTAAGGCGAGCTAGAGTTGATTTCCCTTTCAAAAATGGAGTTGAATCACATGCAGTTTCTGGTCCTAGCACCAAGAGTTGTTTTCTGGTAAGGAGATTCACTATTGTGCTCAATTGGCCATACACATTGCAAATAGCACTCGCGTCTGTTCCCGTCAAATGCAGTGTATTGGACACAAGAGAAACTACTGTTCTTGTCAGTTTCCTAAGCAGAGTTGAATTAGATATGGCCCTTGTGTGTAGGAAGCACAGTTCTTTAGTTCTGAGCAAGCTGACTGTTCTGGCTATATAGGAAACACAGTAGAGTAGAAGAGTGCTGCTTTCTCAAAAGCAGAGTGTGTTTCTTGTAAGGCAAGCGAGAGTTTAATTCCCTTTCATAAACGAAGTTGAATCACATGCAGTTTCTGGTCCTAGCACCAAGAGTTGTTTTCTGGTAAGGAGAGTCACTATTGTGCTCATTTGGCCATACACAGTGCAAATAGCACTCGCGTCTGTACCCAGCAAGTGCATTGTATTGGACGCAAGAGAAACTACTGTTCTTGTCAGTTTCCTAAGCAGAGTTGAACTAGTTATGGCCATTGTGTGTAGGAAGCACAGTTCTTTGGTTCTGAGCAAGCTGACTGTTCTGGCTCTATAGCAAACACAGTAGAGTAGAAGAGTGCTGCTTTCTCAAATGCAGAGTGTGTTTCTTGTGGCGAGCCAGAGTTTAATTCCCTTTCATAAACGGAGTTGAATCACATGCAGTTTCTGGTCCTAGCAGCAAGAGTTGTTTTCTGGTAAGGAGATTCACTATTGTGCTCAATTGGCCATACACAGTGCAAATAGCACTCGCGTCTTATCCCAGCAAATGCAGTGTATTGGACGCAAGAGAAACTACTGTTCTTGTCAGTTTCCTAAGCAGAGTTGAATTAGATATGGCCCTTGTGTGTAGGAAGCACAGTTCTTTAGTTCTGAGCAAGCTGACTGTTCTGGCTATATAGGAAACACAGTAGAGTAGAAGAGTGCTGCTTTCTCAAAAGCAGAGTGTGTTTCTTGTAAGGCAAGCGAGAGTTTAATTCCCTTTCATAAACGGAGTTGAATCACATGCAGTTTCTGGTCCTAGCACCAAGAGTTGTTTTCTGGTAAGGAGAGTCACTATTGTGCTCATTTGGCCATACACAGTGCAAATAGCACTCGCGTCTGTACCCAGCAAGTGCATTGTATTGGACGCAAGAGAAACTACTGTTCTTGTCAGTTTCCTAAGCAGAGTTGAACTAGTTATGGCCATTGTGTGTAGGAAGCACAGTTCTTTGGTTCTGAGCAAGCTGACTGTTCTGGCTCTATAGCAAACACAGTAGAGTAGAAGAGTGCTGCTTTCTCAAATGCAGAGTGTGTTTCTTGTGGCGAGCCAGAGTTTAATTCCCTTTCATAAACGGAGTTGAATCACATGCAGTTTCTGGTCCTAGCAGCAAGAGTTGTTTTCTGGTAAGGAGATTCACTATTGTGCTCAATTGGCCATACACAGTGCAAATAGCACTCGCGTCTTATCCCAGCAAATGCAGTGTATTGGACGCAAGAGAAACTACTGTTCTTCTCAGTTTCCTAAGCAGAGTTGAATTAGATATGGCCTTTGTGTGTAGGAAGCACAGGTCTTTAGTTCTGAGCAAGCTGACTGTTCTGGCTATATAGGAAACACAGTAGAGTAGAAGAGTGCTGCTTTCTCAAAAGCAGAGTGTGTTTCTTGTAAGGCAAGCGAGAGTTGAATTCCCTTTCATAAACGGAGTTGAATCACATGCAGTTTCTGGTCCTAGCACCAAGAGTTGTTTTTCTGGTAAGGAGAGTCACTATTGTGCTCATTTGGCCATACACAGTGCAAATAGCTCTCGCGTCTGTACCCAGCAAGTGCATTGTATTGGACGCAAGAGAAACTACTGTTCTTGTCAGTTTCCTAAGAAGAGTTGAACTAGTTATGGCCATTGTGTGTAGGAAGCACAGTTCTTTGGTTCTGAGCAACCTGACTGTTCTGGCTATGTAGGAAACAGAGTAGAGTAGAAGAGTGCTGCTTTCTCTAAAGCAGAGTGTGTTTCTTGTAAGGCGAGCCAGAGTTTATTTCCCTTTCATAAACGGAGTTGAATCACATGGAGTTTCTGGTCCTAGCACCAAGAGTTGTTTTCTGGTAAGGAGATTCACTATTGTGCTCAATTGGCCATACACAGTGCAAATAGCACTGGCGTCTTATCCCAGCAAATGCAGTGTATTGGACGCAAGAGAAACTACTGTTCTTATCAGTTTCCTAACCAGAGTTGAATTAGATATGGCCCTTGTGTGTAGGAAGCACAGTTCTTTAGTTCTGAGCAAGCTGACTGTTCTGGCTATATAGGAAACACAGTAGAGTAGAAGAGTGCTGCTTTCTCAAAAGCAGAGTGTGTTTCTTGTAAGGCGAGCTAGAGTTGAATTCCCTTTCATAAACGGAGTTGAATCACATGCAGTTTCTGGTCCTAGCACCAAGAGTTGTTTTCTGGTAAGGAGATTCACTATTGCGCTCAATTGGCCATACACATTGCAAATAGCACTCGCGTCTGTTCCCAGCAAATGCAGTGTATTGGACGAAAGAGAAACTACTGTTCTTGTCAGTTTCCTAAGCAGAGTTGAATTAGATATGGCCCTTGTGTGTAGGAAGCACAGTTCTTTGGTTCTGAGCAACCTGACTGTTCTGGCTATGTAGGAAACAGAGTAGAGTAGAAGAGTGCTGCTTTCTCTAAAGCAGAGTGTGTTTCTTGTAAGGCGAGCCAGAGTTTAATTCCCTTTCATAAACGGAGTTGAATCACATGCAGTTTCTGGTCCTAGCAGCAAAAGTTGTTTTCTGGTAAGGAGATTCACTATTGTGCTCAATTGGCCATACACAGTGCAAATAGCACTCGCGTCTTATCCCAGCAAATGCAGTGTATTGGACGCAAGAGAAACTACTGTTCTTGTCAGTTTCCTAAGCAGAGTTGAATTAGATATGGCCCTTGTGTGTAGGAAACACAGTTCTTTGGTTCTGAGCAAGCTGACTGTTCTGGCTATATAGGAAACACAGTAGAGTAGAAGAGTGCTGCTTTCTCAAAAGCAGAGTGTGTTTCTTGTAAGGCGAGCCAGAGTTTAATTCCCTTTCATAAACGGAGTTGAATCACATGCAATTTCTGGTCCTAGCAGCAAGAGTTGTTTTCTGGTAAGGAGATTCACTATTGTGCTCAATTGGCCATACACATTGCAAATAGCACTCGCGTCTGTTCCCAGCAAATGCAGTGTATTGGACACAAGAGAAACTACTGTTCTTGTCAGATTCCTAAGCAGAGTTGAATTAGATATGGCCCTTGTGTGTAGGAAGCACAGTTCTTTAGTTCTGAGCAAGCTGACAGTTCTGGCTATATAGGAAACCGAGTAGAGTAGAAGAGTGCTGCTTTCTCAAAAGCAGAGTGTGTTTCTTGTAAGGCGAGCTAGAGTTGATTTCCCTTTCAAAAATGGAGTTGAATCACATGCAGTTTCTGGTCCTAGCACCAAGAGTTGTTTTCTGGTAAGGAGATTCACTATTGTGCTCAATTGGCCATACACATTGCAAATAGCACTCGGGTCTGTTCCCGTCAAATGCAGTGTATTGGACACAAGAGAAACTACTGTTCTTGTCAGTTTCCTAAGCAGAGTTGAATTAGATATGGCCCTTGTGTGTAGGAAGCACAGTTCTTTAGTTCTGAGCAAGCTGACTGTTCTGGCTCTATACCAAACACAGTAGAGTAGAAGAGTGCTGCTTTCTCAAAAGCAGAGTGTGTTTCTTGTAAGGCAAGCTAGAGTTGAATTCCCTTTCATAAACGGAGTTGAATCACATGCAGTTTCTGGTCCTAGCACCAAGAGTTGTTTTCTGGTAAGGAGAGTCACTATTGTGCTCATTTGGCCATACACAGTGCAAATAGCACTCGCGTCTGTACCCAGCAAGTGCATTGTATTGGACGCAAGAGAAACTACTGTTCTTGTCAGTTTCCTAAGAAGAGTTGAACTAGTTATGGCCATTGTGTGTAGGAAGCACAGTTCTTTGGTTCTGAGCAACCTGACTGTTCTGGCTATGTAGGAAACAGAGTAGAGTAGAAGAGTGCTGCTTTCTCTAAAGCAGAGTGTGTTTCTTGTAAGGCGAGCCAGAGTTTAATTCCCTTTCATAAACGGAGTTGAATCACATGCAGTTTCTGGTCCTAGCAGCAAGAGATGTTTTCTGGTAAGGAGAGTCACTATTGTGCTCAATTGGCCATACACAGTGCAAATAGCACTCGCGTCTTATCCCAGCAAATGCAGTGTATTGGATGCAAGAGAAACTACTGTTCTTGTCAGTTTCCTAAGAAGAGTTGAACTAGTTATGGCCATTGTGTGTAGGAAGCACAGTTCTTTGGTTCTGAGCAACCTGACTGTTCTGGCTATGTAGGAAACAGAGTAGAGTAGAAGAGTGCTGCTTTCTCTAAAGCAGAGTGTGTTTCTTGTAAGGCGAGCCAGAGTTTAATGCCCTTTCATAAACGGAGTTGAATCACATGCAGTTTCTGGTCCTAGCAGCAAGAGTTGTTTTCTGGTAAGGAGAGTCACTATTGTGCTCAATTGGCCATACACAGTGCAAATAGCACTCGCGTCTTATCCCAGCAAATGCAGTGTATTGGATGCAAGAGAAACTACTGTTCTTGTCAGTTTCCTAAGAAGAGTTGAACTAGTTATGGCCATTGTGTGTAGGAAGCACAGTTCTTTGGTTCTGAGCATCCTGACTGTTCTGGCTATGTAGGAAACAGAGTAGAGTAGAAGAGTGCTGCTTTCTCAAAAGCAGAGTGTGTTTCTTGTAAGGCAAGCTAGAGTTGAATTCCCTTTCATAAACGGAGTTGAATCACATGCAGTTTCTGGTCCTAGCACCAAGAGTTGTTTTCTGGTAAGGAGATTCACTATTGCGCTCAATTGGCCATACACATTGCAAATAGCACTCGCGTCTGTTCCCAGCAAATGCAGTGTATTGGACGAAAGAGAAACTACTGTTCTTGTCAGTTTCCTAAGCAGAGTTGAATTAGATATGGCCCTTGTGTGTAGGAAGCACAGTTCTTTAGTTCTGAGCAAGCCGACAGTTCTGGCTATATAGGAAACACAGTAGAGTAGAAGAGTGCTGCTTTCTCTAAAGCAGAGTGTGTTTCTTGTAAGGCGAGCTAGAGTTGATTTCCCTTTCATAAACGGAGTTGAATCACATGCAGTTTCTGGTCCTAGCAGCAAAAGTTGTTTTCTGGTAAGGAGAGTCACTATTGTGCTCAATTGGCCTTACACAGTGCAAGTAGCACTCGCGTCTTATCCCAGCAAATGCAGTGTATTGGACGCAAGAGAAACTACTGTTCTTGTCAGTTTGCTAAGCAGAGTTGAATTAGATATGGCCCTTGTGTGTTGGAAGCACAGTTCTTTAGTTCTGAGCAAGCTGACTGTTCTGGCTATATAGGAAACACAGTAGAGTAGAAGAGTGCTGCTTTATCAAAAGCAGAGTGTGTTTCTTGTAAGGCAAGCGAGAGTTTAATTCCCTTTCATAAACGGAGTTGAATCACATGCAGTTTCTGGTCCTAGCACCAAGAGTTGTTTTCTGGTAAGGAGAGTCACTATTGTGCTCATTTGGCCATACACAGTGCAAATAGCTCTCGCGTCTGTACCCAGCAAGTGCATTGTATTGGACGCAAGAGAAACTACTGTTCTTGTCAGTTTCCTAAGCAGAGTTGAACTAGTTATTTCCATTGTGTGTAGGAAGCACAGTTCTTTGGTTCTGAGCAAGCTGACTGTTCTGGCTCTATAGCAAACACAGTAGAGTAGAAGAGTGCTGTTTTCTCAAAAGCAGAGTGTGTTTCCTGTAAGGCGAGCCAGAGTTTAATTCCCTTTCATAAACGGAGCTGAATCACATGCAGTTTCTGGTCCTAGCAGCAAGAGTTGTTTTCTGGTAAGGAGATTCACTATTGTGCTCAATTGGCCATACACAGTGCAAATAGGACTCGCGTCTTATCCCAGCAAATGCAGTGTATTGGACGCAAGAGAAACTACTGTTCTTCTCAGTTTCCTAAGCAGAGTTGAATTAGATATGGCCTTTGTGTGTAGGAAGCACAGTTCTTTAGTTCTGAGCAAGCTGACTGTTCTGGCTATATAGGAAACACAGTAGAGTAGAAGAGTGCTGCTTTCTCAAAAGCAGAGTGTGTTTCTTGTAAGGCAAGCTAGAGTTGAATTCCCTTTCATAAACGGAGTTGAATCACATGCAGTTTCTGGTCCTAGCACCAAGAGTTGTTTTTCTGGTAAGGAGAGTCACTATTGTGCTCATTTGGCCATACACAGTGCAAATAGCTCTCGCGTCTGTACCCAGCAAGTGCATTGTATTGGACGCAAGAGAAACTACTGTTCTTGTCAGTTTCCTAAGAAGAGTTGAACTAGTTATGGCCATTGTGTGTAGGAAGCACAGTTCTTTGGTTCTGAGCAACCTGACTGTTCTGGCTATGTAGGAAACAGAGTAGAGTAGAAGAGTGCTGCTTTCTCTAAAGCAGAGTGTGTTTCTTGTAAGGCGAGCCAGAGTTTATTTCCCTTTCATAAACGGAGTTGAATCACATGCAGTTTCTGGTCCTAGCAGCAAAAGTTGTTTTCTGGTAAGGAGATTCACTATTGTGCTCAATTGGCCATACACAGTGCAAATAGCACTGGCGTCTTATCCCAGCAAATGCAGTGTATTGGACGCAAGAGAAACTACTGTTCTTATCAGTTTCCTAACCAGAGTTGAATTAGATATGGCCCTTGTGTGTAGGAAGCACAGTTCTTTAGTTCTGAGCAAGCTGACTGTTCTGGCTATATAGGAAACACAGTAGAGTAGAAGAGTGCTGCTTTCTCAAAAGCAGAGTGTGTTTCTTGTAAGGCGAGCTAGAGTTGAATTCCCTTTCATAAACGGAGTTGAATCACATGCAGTTTCTGGTCCTAGCACCAAGAGTTGTTTTCTGGTAAGGAGATTCACTATTGCGCTCAATTGGCCATACACATTGCAAATAGCACTCGCGTCTGTTCCCAGCAAATGCAGTGTATTGGACGAAAGAGAAACTACTGTTCTTGTCAGTTTCCTAAGCAGAGTTGAATTAGATATGGCCCTTGTGTGTAGGAAGCACAGTTCTTTGGTTCTGAGCAACCTGACTGTTCTGGCTATGTAGGAAACAGAGTAGAGTAGAAGAGTGCTGCTTTCTCTAAAGCAGAGTGTGTTTCTTGTAAGGCGAGCCAGAGTTTAATTCCCTTTCATAAACGGAGTTGAATCACATGCAGTTTCTGGTCCTAGCAGCAAAAGTTGTTTTCTGGTAAGGAGATTCACTATTGTGCTCAATTGGCCATACACAGTGCAAATAGCACTCGCGTCTTATCCCAGCAAATGCAGTGTATTGGACGCAAGAGAAACTACTGTTCTTGTCAGTTTCCTAAGCAGAGTTGAATTAGATATGGCCCTTGTGTGTAGGAAGCACAGTTCTTTGGTTCTGAGCAAGCTGACTGTTCTGGCTATATAGGAAACACAGTAGAGTAGAAGAGTGCTGCTTTCTCAAAAGCAGAGTGTGTTTCTTGTAAGGCGAGCCAGAGTTTAATTCCCTTTCATAAACGGAGTTGAATCACATGCAATTTCTGGTCCTAGCAGCAAGAGTTGTTTTCTGGTAAGGAGATTCACTATTGTGCTCAATTGGCCATACACATTGCAAATAGCACTCGCGTCTGTTCCCAGCAAATGCAGTGTATTGGACACAAGAGAAACTACTGTTCTTGTCAGATTCCTAAGCAGAGTTGAATTAGATATGGCCCTTGTGTGTAGGAAGCACAGTTCTTTAGTTCTGAGCAAGCTGACAGTTCTGGCTATATAGGAAACCGAGTAGAGTAGAAGAGTGCTGCTTTCTCTAAAGCAGAGTGTGTTTCTTGTAAGGCGAGCTAGAGTTGATTTCCCTTTCAAAAATGGAGTTGAATCACATGCAGTTTCTGGTCCTAGCACCAAGAGTTGTTTTCTGGTAAGGAGATTCACTATTGTGCTCAATTGGCCATACACATTGCAAATAGCACTCGCGTCTGTTCCCGTCAAATGCAGTGTATTGGACACAAGAGAAACTACTGTTCTTGTCAGTTTCCTAAGCAGAGTTGAATTAGATATGGCCCTTGTGTGTAGGAAGCACAGTTCTTTAGTTCTGAGCAAGCTGACTGTTCTGGCTCTATACCAAACACAGTAGAGTAGAAGAGTGCTGCTTTCTCAAAAGCAGAGTGTGTTTCTTGTGGCGAGCCAGAGTTTAATTCCCTTTCATAAACGGAGTTGAATCACATGCAGTTTCTGGTCCTAGCACCAAGAGTTGTTTTCTGGTAAGGAGATTCACTATTGTGCTCAATTGGCAATACACATTGCAAATAGCACTCGCGTCTTATCCCAGCAAATGCAGTGTATTGGACGCAAGAGAAACTACTGTTCTTCTCAGTTTCCTAAGCAGAGTTGAATTAGATATGGCCTTTGTGTGTAGGAAGCACAGTTCTTTAGTTCTGAGCAAGCTGACTGTTCTGGCTATATAGGAAACACAGTAGAGTAGAAGAGTGCTGCTTTCTCAAAAGCAGAGTGTGTTTCTTGTAAGGCAAGCTAGAGTTGAATTCCCTTTCATAAACGGAGTTGAATCACATGCAGTTTCTGGTCCTAGCACCAAGAGTTGTTTTCTGGTAAGGAGAGTCACTATTGTGCTCATTTGGCCATACACAGTGCAAATAGCACTCGCGTCTGTACCCAGCAAGTGCATTGTATTGGACGAAAGAGAAACTACTGTTCTTGTCAGTTTCCTAAGAAGAGTTGAACTAGTTATGGCCATTGTGTGTAGGAAGCACAGTTCTTTGGTTCTGAGCAACCTGACTGTTCTGGCTATGTAGGAAACAGAGTAGAGTAGAAGAGTGCTGCTTTCTCTAAAGCAGAGTGTGTTTCTTGTAAGGCGAGCCAGAGTTTAATTCCCTTTCATAAACGGAGTTGAATCACATGCAGTTTCTGGTCCTAGCAGCAAGAGATGTTTTCTGGTAAGGAGAGTCACTATTGTGCTCAATTGGCCATACACAGTGCAAATAGCACTCGCGTCTTATCCCAGCAAATGCAGTGTATTGGATGCAAGAGAAACTACTGTTCTTGTCAGTTTCCTAAGAAGAGTTGAACTAGTTATGGCCATTGTGTGTAGGAAGCACAGTTCTTTGGTTCTGAGCAACCTGACTGTTCTGGCTATGTAGGAAACAGAGTAGAGTAGAAGAGTGCTGCTTTCTCTAAAGCAGAGTGTGTTTCTTGTAAGGCGAGCCAGAGTTTAATGCCCTTTCATAAACGGAGTTGAATCACATGCAGTTTCTGGTCCTAGCAGCAAGAGTTGTTTTCTGGTAAGGAGAGTCACTATTGTGCTCAATTGGCCATACACAGTGCAAATAGCACTCGCGTCTTATCCCAGCAAATGCAGTGTATTGGATGCAAGAGAAACTACTGTTCTTGTCAGTTTCCTAAGAAGAGTTGAACTAGTTATGGCCATTGTGTGTAGGAAGCACAGTTCTTTGGTTCTGAGCATCCTGACTGTTCTGGCTATGTAGGAAACAGAGTAGAGTAGAAGAGTGCTGCTTTCTCAAAAGCAGAGTGTGTTTCTTGTAAGGCAAGCTAGAGTTGAATTCCCTTTCATAAACGGAGTTGAATCACATGCAGTTTCTGGTCCTAGCACCAAGAGTTGTTTTCTGGTAAGGAGATTCACTATTGCGCTCAATTGGCCATACACATTGCAAATAGCACTCGCGTCTGTTCCCAGCAAATGCAGTGTATTGGACGAAAGAGAAACTACTGTTCTTGTCAGTTTCCTAAGCAGAGTTGAATTAGATATGGCCCTTGTGTGTAGGAAGCACAGTTCTTTAGTTCTGAGCAAGCCGACAGTTCTGGCTATATAGGAAACACAGTAGAGTAGAAGAGTGCTGCTTTCTCTAAAGCAGAGTGTGTTTCTTGTAAGGCGAGCTAGAGTTGATTTCCCTTTCATAAACGGAGTTGAATCACATGCAGTTTCTGGTCCTAGCAGCAAAAGTTGTTTTCTGGTAAGGAGAGTCACTATTGTGCTCAATTGGCCTTACACAGTGCAAGTAGCACTCGCGTCTTATCCCAGCAAATGCAGTGTATTGGACGCAAGAGAAACTACTGTTCTTGTCAGTTTGCTAAGCAGAGTTGAATTAGATATGGCCCTTGTGTGTTGGAAGCACAGTTCTTTAGTTCTGAGCAAGCTGACTGTTCTGGCTATATAGGAAACACAGTAGAGTAGAAGAGTGCTGCTTTCTCAAAAGCAGAGTGTGTTTCTTGTAAGGCAAGCGAGAGTTTAATTCCCTTTCATAAACGGAGTTGAATCACATGCAGTTTCTGGTCCTAGCACCAAGAGTTGTTTTCTGGTAAGGAGAGTCACTATTGTGCTCATTTGGCCATACACAGTGCAAATAGCTCTCGCGTCTGTACCCAGCAAGTGCATTGTATTGGACGCAAGAGAAACTACTGTTCTTGTCAGTTTCCTAAGCAGAGTTGAACTAGTTATTTCCATTGTGTGTAGGAAGCACAGTTCTTTGGTTCTGAGCAAGCTGACTGTTCTGGCTCTATAGCAAACACAGTAGAGTAGAAGAGTGCTGTTTTCTCAAAAGCAGAGTGTGTTTCCTGTAAGGCGAGCCAGAGTTTAATTCCCTTTCATAAACGGAGCTGAATCACATGCAGTTTCTGGTCCTAGCAGCAAGAGTTGTTTTCTGGTAAGGAGATTCACTATTGTGCTCAATTGGCCATACACAGTGCAAATAGGACTCGCGTCTTATCCCAGCAAATGCAGTGTATTGGACGCAAGAGAAACTACTGTTCTTCTCAGTTTCCTAAGCAGAGTTGAATTAGATATGGCCTTTGTGTGTAGGAAGCACAGTTCTTTAGTTCTGAGCAAGCTGACTGTTCTGGCTATATAGGAAACACAGTAGAGTAGAAGAGTGCTGCTTTCTCAAAAGCAGAGTGTGTTTCTTGTAAGGCAAGCTAGAGTTGAATTCCCTTTCATAAACGGAGTTGAATCACATGCAGTTTCTGGTCCTAGCACCAAGAGTTGTTTTTCTGGTAAGGAGAGTCACTATTGTGCTCATTTGGCCATACACAGTGCAAATAGCTCTCGCGTCTGTACCCAGCAAGTGCATTGTATTGGACGCAAGAGAAACTACTGTTCTTGTCAGTTTCCTAAGAAGAGTTGAACTAGTTATGGCCATTGTGTGTAGGAAGCACAGTTCTTTGGTTCTGAGCAACCTGACTGTTCTGGCTATGTAGGAAACAGAGTAGAGTAGAAGAGTGCTGCTTTCTCTAAAGCAGAGTGTGTTTCTTGTAAGGCGAGCCAGAGTTTATTTCCCTTTCATAAACGGAGTTGAATCACATGCAGTTTCTGGTCCTAGCACCAAGAGTTGTTTTCTGGTAAGGAGATTCACTATTGTGCTCAATTGGCCATACACAGTGCAAATAGCACTGTCGTCTTATCCCAGCAAATGCAGTGTATTGGACGCAAGAGAAACTACTGTTCTTATCAGTTTCCTAACCAGAGTTGAATTAGATATGGCCCTTGTGTGTAGGAAGCACAGTTCTTTAGTTCTGAGCAAGCTGACTGTTCTGGCTATATAGGAAACACAGTAGAGTAGAAGAGTGCTGCTTTCTCAAAAGCAGAGTGTGTTTCTTGTAAGGCGAGCTAGAGTTGAATTCCCTTTCATAAACGGAGTTGAATCACATGCAGTTTCTGGTCCTAGCACCAAGAGTTGTTTTCTGGTAAGGAGATTCACTATTGCGCTCAATTGGCCATACACATTGCAAATAGCACTCGCGTCTGTTCCCAGCAAATGCAGTGTATTGGACGAAAGAGAAACTACTGTTCTTGTCAGTTTCCTAAGCAGAGTTGAATTAGGTATGGCCCTTGTGTGTAGGAAGCACAGTTCTTTGGTTCTGAGCAACCTGACTGTTCTGGCTATGTAGGAAACAGAGTAGAGTAGAAGAGTGCTGCTTTCTCTAAAGCAGAGTGTGTTTCTTGTAAGGCGAGCCAGAGTTTAATTCCCTTTCATAAACGGAGTTGAATCACATGCAGTTTCTGGTCCTAGCAGCAAAAGTTGTTTTCTGGTAAGGAGATTCACTATTGTGCTCAATTGGCCATACACAGTGCAAATAGCACTCGCGTCTTATCCCAGCAAATGCAGTGTATTGGACGCAAGAGAAACTACTGTTCTTGTCAGTTTCCTAACCAGAGTTGAATTAGATATGGCCCTTGTGTGTAGGAAACACAGTTCTTTGGTTCTGAGCAAGCTGACTGTTCTGGCTATATAGGAAACACAGTAGAGTAGAAGAGTGCTGCTTTCTCAAAAGCAGAGTGTGTTTCTTGTAAGGCGAGCCAGAGTTTAATTCCCTTTCATAAACGGAGTTGAATCACATGCAATTTCTGGTCCTAGCAGCACGAGTTGTTTTCTGGTAAGGAGATTCACTATTGTGCTCAATTGGCCATACACATTGCAAATAGCACTCGCGTCTGTTCCCAGCAAATGCAGTGTATTGGACACAAGAGAAACTACTGTTCTTGTCAGATTCCTAAGCAGAGTTGAATTAGATATGGCCCTTGTGTGTAGGAAGCACAGTTCTTTAGTTCTGAGCAAGCTGACAGTTCTGGCTATATAGGAAACCGAGTAGAGTAGAAGAGTGCTGCTTTCTCTAAAGCAGAGTGTGTTTCTTGTAAGGCGAGCTAGAGTTGATTTCCCTTTCAAAAATGGAGTTGAATCACATGCAGTTTCTGGTCCTAGCACCAAGAGTTGTTTTCTGGTAAGGAGATTCACTATTGTGCTCAATTGGCCATACACATTGCAAATAGCACTCGGGTCTGTTCCCGTCAAATGCAGTGTATTGGACACAAGAGAAACTACTGTTCTTGTCAGTTTCCTAAGCAGAGTTGAATTAGATATGGCCCTTGTGTGTAGGAAGCACAGTTCTTTAGTTCTGAGCAAGCTGACTGTTCTGGCTCTATACCAAACACAGTAGAGTAGAAGAGTGCTGCTTTCTCAAAAGCAGAGTGTGTTTCTTGTAGGCGAGCCAGAGTTTAATTCCCTTTCATAAACGGAGTTGAATCACATGCAGTTTCTGGTCCTAGCACCAAGAGTTGTTTTCTGGTAAGGAGATTCACTATTGTGCTCAATTGGCAATACACATTGCAAATAGCACTCGCGTCTTATCCCAGCAAATGCAGTGTATTGGACGCAAGAGAAACTACTGTTCTTCTCAGTTTCCTAAGCAGAGTTGAATTAGATATGGCCTTTGTGTGTAGGAAGCACAGTTCTTTAGTTCTGAGCAAGCTGACTGTTCTGGCTATATAGGAAACACAGTAGAGTAGAAGAGTGCTGCTTTCTCAAAAGCAGAGTGTGTTTCTTGTAAGGCAAGCTAGAGTTGAATTCCCTTTCATAAACGGAGTTGAATCACATGCAGTTTCTGGTCCTAGCACCAAGAGTTGTTTTCTGGTAAGGAGAGTCACTATTGTGCTCATTTGGCCATACACAGTGCAAATAGCACTCGCGTCTGTACCCAGCAAGTGCATTGTATTGGACGAAAGAGAAACTACTGTTCTTGTCAGTTTCCTAAGAAGAGTTGAACTAGTTATGGCCATTGTGTGTAGGAAGCACAGTTCTTTGGTTCTGAGCAACCTGACTGTTCTGGCTATGTAGGAAACAGAGTAGAGTAGAAGAGTGCTGCTTTCTCTAAAGCAGAGTGTGTTTCTTGTAAGGCGAGCCAGAGTTTAATTCCCTTTCATAAACGGAGTTGAATCACATGCAGTTTCTGGTCCTAGCAGCAAGAGATGTTTTCTGGTAAGGAGAGTCACTATTGTGCTCAATTGGCCATACACAGTGCAAATAGCACTCGCGTCTTATCCCAGCAAATGCAGTGTATTGGATGCAAGAGAAACTACTGTTCTTGTCAGTTTCCTAAGAAGAGTTGAACTAGTTATGGCCATTGTGTGTAGGAAGCACAGTTCTTTGGTTCTGAGCAACCTGACTGTTCTGGCTATGTAGGAAACAGAGTAGAGTAGAAGAGTGCTGCTTTCTCTAAAGCAGAGTGTGTTTCTTGTAAGGCGAGCCAGAGTTTAATGCCCTTTCATAAACGGAGTTGAATCACATGCAGTTTCTGGTCCTAGCAGCAAGAGTTGTTTTCTGGTAAGGAGAGTCACTATTGTGCTCAATTGGCCATACTCAGTGCAAATAGCACTCGCGTCTGTTCCCAGCAAATGCAGTGTATTGGACGAAAGAGAAACTACTGTTCTTGTCAGTTTCCTAAGCAGAGTTGAATTAGATATGGCCCTTGTGTGTAGGAAGCACAGTTCTTTAGTTCTGAGCAAGCCGACAGTTCTGGCTATATAGGAAACACAGTAGAGTAGAAGAGTGCTGCTTTCTCTAAAGCAGAGTGTGTTTCTTGTAAGGCGAGCTAGAGTTGATTTCCCTTTCATAAACGGAGTTGAATCACATGCAGTTTCTGGTCCTAGCAGCAAAAGTTGTTTTCTGGTAAGGAGAGTCACTATTGTGCTCAATTGGCCTTACACAGTGCAAATAGCACTCGCGTCTTATCCCAGCAAATGCAGTGTATTGGACGCAAGAGAAACTACTGTTCTTGTCAGTTTGCTAAGCAGAGTTGAATTAGATATGGCCCTTGTGTGTTGGAAGCACAGTTCTTTAGTTCTGAGCAAGCTGACTGTTCTGGCTATATAGGAAACACAGTAGAGTAGAAGAGTGCTGCTTTCTCAAAAGCAGAGTGTGTTTCTTGTAAGGCAAGCGAGAGTTTAATTCCCTTTCATAAACGGAGTTGAATCACATGCAGTTTCTGGTCCTAGCACCAAGAGTTGTTTTCTGGTAAGGAGAGTCACTATTGTGCTCATTTGGCCATACACAGTGCAAATAGCTCTCGCGTCTGTACCCAGCAAGTGCATTGTATTGGACGCAAGAGAAACTACTGTTCTTGTCAGTTTCCTAAGCAGAGTTGAACTAGTTATTTCCATTGTGTGTAGGAAGCACAGTTCTTTGGTTCTGAGCAAGCTGACTGTTCTGGCTCTATAGCAAACACAGTAGAGTAGAAGAGTGCTGTTTTCTCAAAAGCAGAGTGTGTTTCCTGTAAGGCGAGCCAGAGTTTAATTCCCTTTCATAAACGGAGCTGAATCACATGCAGTTTCTGGTCCTAGCAGCAAGAGTTGTTTTCTGGTAAGGAGATTCACTATTGTGCTCAATTGGCCATACACAGTGCAAATAGGACTCGCGTCTTATCCCAGCAAATGCAGTGTATTGGACGCAAGAGAAACTACTGTTCTTCTCAGTTTCCTAAGCAGAGTTGAATTAGATATGGCCTTTGTGTGTAGGAAGCGCAGTTCTTTAGTTCTGAGCAAGCTGACTGTTCTGGCTATATAGGAAACACAGTAGAGTAGAAGAGTGCTGCTTTCTCAAAAGCAGAGTGTGTTTCTTGTAAGGCAAGCTAGAGTTGAATTCCCTTTCATAAACGGAGTTGAATCACATGCAGTTTCTGGTCCTAGCACCAAGAGTTGTTTTCCGGTAAGGAGAGTCACTATTGTGCTCATTTGGCCATACACAGTGCAAATAGCACTCGCGTCTGTACCCAGCAAGTGCATTGTATTGGACGCAAGAGAAACTACTGTTCTTGTCAGTTTCCTAAGAAGAGTTGAACTAGTTATGGCCATTGTGTGTAGGAAGCACAGTTCTTTGGTTCTGAGCAACCTGACTGTTCTGGCTATATAGGAAACAGAGTAGAGTAGAAGAGTGCTGCTTTCTCTAAAGCAGAGTGTGTTTCTTGTAAGGGGAGCCAGAGTTTAATTCCCTTTCATAAACGGAGTTGAATCACATGCAGTTTCTGGTCCTAGCAGCAAAAGTTGTTTTCTGGTAAGGAGAGTCACTATTGTGCTCAATTGGCCATACACAGTGCAAATAGCCCTGGCGTCTTATCCCAGCAAATGCAGTGTATTGGACGCAAGAGAAACTACTGTTCTTGTCAGTTTCCTAAGCAGAGTTGAATTAGATATGGCCCTTGTGTGTAGGAAGCACAGTTCTTTAGTTCTGAGCAAGCTGACTGTTCTGGCTATATAGGAAACACAGTAGAGTAGAAGAGTGCTGCTTTTTCAAAAGCAGAGTGTGTTTCTTGTAAGGCAAGCTAGAGTTGAATTCCCTTTCATAAACGGAGTTGAATCACATGCAGTTTCTGGTCCTAGCACCAAGAGTTGTTTTCTGGTAAGGAGATTCACTATTGCGCTCAATTGTCCATACACATTGCAAATAGTAATCGCGTCTGTTCCCAGCAAATGCAGTGTATTGGACGAAAGAGAAACTACTGTTCTTGTCAGTTTCCTAAGCAGAGTTGAATTAGATATGGCCCTTGTGTGTAGGAAGCACAGTTCTTTGGTTCTGAGCTACCTGACTGTTCTGGCTATGTAGGAAACAGAGTAGAGTAGAAGAGTGCTGCTTTCTCTAAAGCAGAGTGTGTTTCTTGTAAGGCGAGCCAGAGTTTAATTCCCTTTCATAAACGGAGTTGAATCACATGCAGTTTCTGGTCCTAGCAGCAAGTGTTGTTTTCTGGTAAGGAGAGTCACTATTGTGCTCAATTGGCCATACACAGTGCAAATAGCACTGGCGTCTTATCCCAGCAAATGCAGTGTATTGGACGCAAGAGAAACTACTGTTCTTATCAGTTTCCTAACCAGAGTTGAATTAGATATGGCCCTTGTGTGTAGGAAGCACAGTTCTTTAGTTCTGAGCAAGCTGACTGTTCTGGCTATATAGGAAACACATTAGAGTAGAAGAGTGCTGCTTTTTCAAAAGCAGAGTGTGTTTCTTGTAAGGCGAGCTAGAGTTGATTTCCCTTTCATAAACGGAGTTGAATCACATGCAGTTTCTGGTCCTAGCAGCAAAAGTTGTTTTCTGGTAAGGAGAGTCACTATTGTGCTCATTTGGCCATACACAGTGCAAATAGCACTCGCGTCTGTACCCAGCAAGTGCATTGTATTGGACGCAAGAGAAACTACTGTTCTTGTCAGTTTCCTAAGCAGAGTTGAACTAGTTATGGCCATTGTGTGTAGGAAGCACAGTTCTTTGGTTCTGAGCTAGCTGACTGTTCTGGCTCTATAGCAAACACAGTAGAGTAGAAGAGTGCTGCTTTCTCAAAAGCAGAGTGTGTTTCTTGTGGCGAGCCAGAGTTTAATTCCCTTTCATAAACGGAGTTGAATCACATGCAGTTTCTGGTCCTAGCACCAAGAGTTGTTTTCTGGTAAGGAGATTCACTATTGTGCTCAATTGGCAATACACATTGCAAATAGCACTCGCGTCTTATCCCAGCAAATGCAGTGTATTAGACGCAAGAGAAACTACTGTTTTTCTCAGTTTCCTAAGCAGAGTTGAATTAGATATGGCCTTTGTGTGTAGGAAGCACAGTTCTTTAGTTCTGAGCAAGCTGACTGTTCTGGCTATATAGGAAACACAGTAGAGTAGAAGAGTGCTGCTTTCTCAAAAGCAGAGTGTGTTTCTTGTAAGGCAAGCTAGAGTTGAATTCCCTTTCATAAACGGAGTTGAATCACATGCAGTTTCTGGTCCTAGCACCAAGAGTTGTTTTCTGGTAAGGAGAGTCACTATTGTGCTCATTTGGCCATACACAGTGCAAATAGCACTCGCGTCTGTACCCAGCAAGTTCATTGTATTGGACGAAAGAGAAACTACTGTTCTTGTCAGTTTCCTAAGAAGAGTTGAACTAGTTATGGCCATTGTGTGTAGGAAGCACAGTTCTTTGGTTCTGAGGAACCTGACTGTTCTGGTTATGTAGGAAACAGAGTAGAGTAGAAGAGTGCTGCTTTCTCTAAAGCAGAGTGTGTTTCTTGTAAGGCGAGCCAGAGTTTAATTCCCTTTCATAAACGGAGTTGAATCACATGCAGTTTCTGGTCCTAGCAGCAAGAGATGTTTTCTGGTAAGGAGAGTCACTATTGTGCTCAATTGGCCATACACAGTGCAAATAGCACTCGCGTCTTATCCCAGCAAATGCAGTGTATTGGATGCAAGAGAAACTACTGTTCTTGTCAGTTTCCTAAGAAGAGTTGAACTAGTTATGGCCATTGTGTGTAGGAAGCACAGTTCTTTGGTTCTGAGCAACCTGACTGTTCTGGCTATGTAGGAAACAGAGTAGAGTAGAAGAGTGCTGCTTTCTCTAAAGCAGAGTGTGTTTCTTGTAAGGCGAGCCAGAGTTTAATGCCCTTTCATAAACGGAGTTGAATCACATGCAGTTTCTGGTCCTAGCAGCAAGAGTTGTTTTCTGGTAAGGAGAGTCACTATTGTGCTCAATTGGCCATACACAGTGCAAATAGCACTCGCGTCTTATCCCAGCAAATGCAGTGTATTGGACGCAAGAGAAACTACTGTTCTTCTCAGTTTCCTAAGCAGAGTTGAATTAGATATGGCCTTTGTGTGTAGGAAGCACAGTTCTTTAGTTCTGAGCAAGCTGACTGTTCTGGCTATATAGGAAACACAGTAGAGTAGAAGAGTGCTGCTTTCTCAAAAGCAGAGTGTGTTTCTTGTAAGGCAAGCTAGAGTTGAATTCCCTTTCATAAACGGAGTTGAATCACATGCAGTTTCTGGTCCTAGCACCAAGAGTTGTTTTCTGGTAAGGAGAGTCACTATTGTGCTCATTTGGCCATGCACAGTGCAAATAGCACTCGCGTCTGTACCCAGCAAGTGCATTGTATTGGACGAAAGAGAAACTACTGTTCTTGTCAGTTTCCTAAGAAGAGTTGAACTAGTTATGGCCATTGTGTGTAGGAAGCACAGTTCTTTGGTTCTGAGCAACCTGACTGTTCTGGCTATGTAGGAAACAGAGTAGAGTAGAAGAGTGCTGCTTTCTCTAAAGCAGAGTGTGTTTCTTGTAAGGCGAGCCAGAGTTTAATTCCCTTTCATAAACGGAGTTGAATCACATGCAGTTTCTGGTCCTAGCAGCAAGAGATGTTTTCTGGTAAGGAGAGTCACTATTGTGCTCAATTGGCCATACACAGTGCAAATAGCACTCGCGTCTTATCCCAGCAAATGCAGTGTATTGGATGCAAGAGAAACTACTGTTCTTGTCAGTTTCCTAAGAAGAGTTGAACTAGTTATGGCCATTGTGTGTAGGAAGCACAGTTCTTTGGTTCTGAGCAACCTGACTGTTCTGGCTATGTAGGAAACAGAGTAGAGTAGAAGAGTGCTGCTTTCTCTAAAGCAGAGTGTGTTTCTTGTAAGGCGAGCCAGAGTTTAATGCCCTTTCATAAACGGAGTTGAATCACATGCAGTTTCTGGTCCTAGCAGCAAGAGTTGTTTTCTGGTAAGGAGAGTCACTATTGTGCTCAATTGGCCATACACAGTGCAAATAGCACTCGCGTCTGTTCCCAGCAAATGCAGTGTATTGGACGACAAGAGAAACTACTGTTCTTGTCAGTTTCCTAAGCAGAGTTGAATTAGATATGGCCCTTGTGTGTAGGAAGCACAGTTCTTTAGTTCTGAGCAAGCCGACAGTTCTGGCTATATAGGAAACACAGTAGAGTAGAAGAGTGCTGCTTTCTCTAAAGCAGAGTGTGTTTCTTGTAAGGCGAGCTAGAGTTGATTTCCCTTTCATAAACGGAGTTGAATCACATGCAGTTTCTGGTCCTAGCAGCAAAAGTTGTTTTCTGGTAAGGAGAGTCACTATTGTGCTCAATTGGCCTTACACAGTGCAAATAGCACTCGCGTCTTATCCCAGCAAATGCAGTGTATTGGACGCAAGAGAAACTACTGTTCTTGTCAGTTTGCCTAAGCAGAGTTGAATTAGATATGGCCCTTGTGTGTTGGAAGCACAGTTCTTTAGTTCTGAGCAAGCTGACTGTTCTGGCTATATAGGAAACACAGTAGAGTAGAAGAGTGCTGCTTTCTCAAAAGCAGAGTGTGTTTCTTGTAAGGCAAGCGAGAGTTTAATTCCCTTTCATAAACGGAGTTGAATCACATGCAGTTTCTGGTCCTAGCACCAAGAGTTGTTTTCTGGTAAGGAGAGTCACTATTGTGCTCATTTGGCCATACACAGTGCAAATAGCTCTCGCGTCTGTACCCAGCAAGTGCATTGTATTGGACGCAAGAGAAACTACTGTTCTTGTCAGTTTCCTAAGCAGAGTTGAACTAGTTATTTCCATTGTGTGTAGGAAGCACAGTTCTTTGGTTCTGAGCAAGCTGACTGTTCTGGCTCTATAGCAAACACAGTAGAGTAGAAGAGTGCTGCTTTTCTCAAAAGCAGAGTGTGTTTCCTGTAAGGCGAGCCAGAGTTTAATTCCCTTTCATAAACGGAGCTGAATCACATGCAGTTTCTGGTCCTAGCAGCAAGAGTTGTTTTCTGGTAAGGAGATTCACTATTGTGCTCAATTGGCCATACACAGTGCAAATAGGACTCGCGTCTTATCCCAGCAAATGCAGTGTATTGGACGCAAGAGAAACTACTGTTCTTCTCAGTTTCCTAAGCAGAGTTGAATTAGATATGGCCTTTGTGTGTAGGAAGCGCAGTTCTTTAGTTCTGAGCAAGCTGACTGTTCTGGCTGTATAGGAAACACAGTAGAGTAGAAGAGTGCTGCTTTCTCAAAAGCAGAGTGTGTTTCTTGTAAGGCAAGCTAGAGTTGAATTCCCTTTCATAAACGGAGTTGAATCACATGCAGTTTCTGGTCCTAGCACCAAGAGTTGTTTTCCGGTAAGGAGAGTCACTATTGTGCTCATTTGGCCATACACAGTGCAAATAGCACTCGCGTCTGTACCCAGCAAGTGCATTGTATTGGACGCAAGAGAAACTACTGTTCTTGTCAGTTTCCTAAGAAGAGTTGAACTAGTTATGGCCATTGTGTGTAGGAAGCACAGTTCTTTGGTTCTGAGCAACCTGACTGTTCTGGCTATGTAGGAAACAGAGTAGAGTAGAAGAGTGCTGCTTTCTCTAAAGCAGAGTGTGTTTCTTGTAAGGGGAGCCAGAGTTTAATTCCCTTTCATAAACGGAGTTGAATCACATGCAGTTTCTGGTCCTAGCAGCAAAAGTTGTTTTCTGGTAAGGAGAGTCACTATTGTGCTTAATTGGCCATACACAGTGCAAATAGCACTGGCGTCTTATCCCAGCAAATGCAGTGTATTGGACGCAAGAGAAACTACTGTTCTTGTCAGTTTCCTAAGCAGAGTTGAATTAGATATGGCCCTTGTGTGTAGGAAGCACAGTTCTTTAGTTCTGAGCAAGCTGACTGTTCTGGCTATATAGGAAACACAGTAGAGTAGAAGAGTGCTGCTTTTTCAAAAGCAGAGTGTGTTTCTTGTAAGGCAAGCTAGAGTTGAATTCCCTTTCATAAACGGAGTTGAATCACATGCAGTTTCTGGTCCTAGCACCAAGAGTTGTTTTCTGGTAAGGAGATTCACTATTGCGCTCAATTGGCCATACACATTGCAAATAGTAATCGCGTCTGTTCCCAGCAAATGCAGTGTATTGGACGAAAGAGAAACTACTGTTCTTGTCAGTTTCCTAAGCAGAGTTGAATTAGATATGGCCCTTGTGTGTAGGAAGCACAGTTCTTTGGTTCTGAGCTACCTGACTGTTCTGGCTATGTAGGAAACAGAGTAGAGTAGAAGAGTGCTGCTTTCTCTAAAGCAGAGTGTGTTTCTTGTAAGGCGAGCCAGAGTTTAATTCCCTTTCATAAACGGAGTTGAATCACATGCAGTTTCTGGTCCTAGCAGCAAGAGTTGTTTTCTGGTAAGGAGAGTCACTATTGTGCTCAATTGGCCATACACAGTGCAAATAGCACTGGCGTCTTATCCCAGCAAATGCAGTGTATTGGACGCAAGAGAAACTACTGTTCTTATCAGTTTCCTAACCAGAGTTGAATTAGATATGGCCCTTGTGTGTAGGAAGCACAGTTCTTTAGTTCTGAGCAAGCTGACTGTTCTGGCTATATAGGAAACACATTAGAGTAGAAGAGTGCTGCTTTTTCAAAAGCAGAGTGTGTTTCTTGTAAGGCGAGCTAGAGTTGATTTCCCTTTCATAAACGGAGTTGAATCACATGCAGTTTCTGGTCCTAGCAGCAAAAGTTGTTTTCTGGTAAGGAGAGTCACTATTGTGCTCATTTTGGCCATACACAGTGCAAATAGCACTCGCGTCTGTACCCAGCAAGTGCAGTGTATTGGACGCAAGAGAAACTACTGTTCTTGTCAGTTTCCTAAGCAGAGTTGAACTAGTTATGGCCATTGTGTGTAGGAAGCACAGTTCTTTGGTTCTGAGCTAGCTGACTGTTCTGGCTCTATAGCAAACACAGTAGAGTAGAAGAGTGCTGCTTTCTCAAAAGCAGAGTGTGTTTCTTGTGGCGAGCCAGAGTTTAATTCCCTTTCATAAACGGAGTTGAATCACATGCAGTTTCTGGTCCTAGCACCAAGAGTTGTTTTCTGGTAAGGAGATTCACTATTGTGCTCAATTGGCAATACACATTGCAAATAGCACTCGCGTCTTATCCCAGCAAATGCAGTGTATTAGACGCAAGAGAAACTACTGTTTTTCTCAGTTTCCTAAGCAGAGTTGAATTAGATATGGCCTTTGTGTGTAGGAAGCACAGTTCTTTAGTTCTGAGCAAGCTGACTGTTCTGGCTATATAGGAAACACAGTAGAGTAGAAGAGTGCTGCTTTCTCAAAAGCAGAGTGTGTTTCTTGTAAGGCAAGCTAGAGTTGAATTCCCTTTCATAAACGGAGTTGAATCACATGCAGTTTCTGGTCCTAGCACCAAGAGTTGTTTTCTGGTAAGGAGAGTCACTATTGTGCTCATTTGGCCATACACAGTGCAAATAGCACTCGCGTCTGTACCCAGCAAGTTCATTGTATTGGACGAAAGAGAAACTACTGTTCTTGTCAGTTTCCTAAGAAGAGTTGAACTAGTTATGGCCATTGTGTGTAGGAAGCACAGTTCTTTGGTTCTGAGGAACCTGACTGTTCTGGTTATGTAGGAAACAGAGTAGAGTAGAAGAGTGCTGCTTTCTCTAAAGCAGAGTGTGTTTCTTGTAAGGCGAGCCAGAGTTTAATTCCCTTTCATAAACGGAGTTGAATCACATGCAGTTTCTGGTCCTAGCAGCAAGAGATGTTTTCTGGTAAGGAGAGTCACTATTGTGCTCAATTGGCCATACACAGTGCAAATAGCACTCGCGTCTTATCCCAGCAAATGCAGTGTATTGGATGCAAGAGAAACTACTGTTCTTGTCAGTTTCCTAAGAAGAGTTGAACTAGTTATGGCCATTGTGTGTAGGAAGCACAGTTCTTTGGTTCTGAGCAACCTGACTGTTCTGGCTATGTAGGAAACAGAGTAGAGTAGAAGAGTGCTGCTTTCTCTAAAGCAGAGTGTGTTTCTTGTAAGGCGAGCCAGAGTTTAATGCCCTTTCATAAACGGAGTTGAATCACATGCAGTTTCTGGTCCTAGCAGCAAGAGTTGTTTTCTGGTAAGGAGAGTCACTATTGTGCTCAATTGGCCATACACAGTGCAAATAGCACTCGCGTCTTATCCCAGCAAATGCAGTGTATTGGATGCAAGAGAAACTACTGTTCTTGTCAGTTTCCTAAGAAGAGTTGAACTAGTTATGGCCATTGTGTGTAGGAAGCACAGTTCTTTGGTTCTGAGCATCCTGACTGTTCTGGCTATGTAGGAAACAGAGTAGAGTAGAAGAGTGCTGCTTTCTCAAAAGCAGAGTGTGTTTCTTGTAAGGCAAGCTAGAGTTGAATTCCCTTTCATAAACGGAGTTGAATCACATGCAGTTTCTGGTCCTAGCACCAAGAGTTGTTTTCTGGTAAGGAGATTCACTATTGCGCTCAATTGGCCATACACATTGCAAATAGCACTCGCGTCTGTTCCCAGCAAATGCAGTGTATTGGACGAAAGAGAAACTACTGTTCTTGTCAGTTTCCTAAGCAGAGTTGAATTAGATATGGCCCTTGTGTGTAGGAAGCACAGTTCTTTAGTTCTGAGCAAGCCGACAGTTCTGGCTATATAGGAAACACAGTAGAGTAGAAGAGTGCTGCTTTCTCTAAAGCAGAGTGTGTTTCTTGTAAGGCGAGCTAGAGTTGATTTCCCTTTCATAAACGGAGTTGAATCACATGCAGTTTCTGGTCCTAGCAGCAAAAGTTGTTTTCTGGTAAGGAGAGTCACTATTGTGCTCAATTGGCCTTACACAGTGCAAGTAGCACTCGCGTCTTATCCCAGCAAATGCAGTGTATTGGACGCAAGAGAAACTACTGTTCTTGTCAGTTTGCTAAGCAGAGTTGAATTAGATATGGCCCTTGTGTGTTGGAAGCACAGTTCTTTAGTTCTGAGCAAGCTGACTGTTCTGGCTATATAGGAAACACAGTAGAGTAGAAGAGTGCTGCTTTCTCAAAAGCAGAGTGTGTTTCTTGTAAGGCAAGCGAGAGTTTAATTCCCTTTCATAAACGGAGTTGAATCACATGCAGTTTCTGGTCCTAGCACCAAGAGTTGTTTTCTGGTAAGGAGAGTCACTATTGTGCTCATTTGGCCATACACAGTGCAAATAGCTCTCGCGTCTGTACCCAGCAAGTGCATTGTATTGGACGCAAGAGAAACTACTGTTCTTGTCAGTTTCCTAAGCAGAGTTGAACTAGTTATTTCCATTGTGTGTAGGAAGCACAGTTCTTTGGTTCTGAGCAAGCTGACTGTTCTGGCTCTATAGCAAACACAGTAGAGTAGAAGAGTGCTGTTTTCTCAAAAGCAGAGTGTGTTTCCTGTAAGGCGAGCCAGAGTTTAATTCCCTTTCATAAACGGAGCTGAATCACATGCAGTTTCTGGTCCTAGCAGCAAGAGTTGTTTTCTGGTAAGGAGATTCACTATTGTGCTCAATTGGCCATACACAGTGCAAATAGGACTCGCGTCTTATCCCAGCAAATGCAGTGTATTGGACGCAAGAGAAACTACTGTTCTTCTCAGTTTCCTAAGCAGAGTTGAATTAGATATGGCCTTTGTGTGTAGGAAGCACAGTTCTTTAGTTCTGAGCAAGCTGACTGTTCTGGCTATATAGGAAACACAGTAGAGTAGAAGAGTGCTGCTTTCTCAAAAGCAGAGTGTGTTTCTTGTAAGGCAAGCTAGAGTTGAATTCCCTTTCATAAACGGAGTTGAATCACATGCAGTTTCTGGTCCTAGCACCAAGAGTTGTTTTTCTGGTAAGGAGAGTCACTATTGTGCTCATTTGGCCATACACAGTGCAAATAGCTCTCGCGTCTGTACCCAGCAAGTGCATTGTATTGGACGCAAGAGAAACTACTGTTCTTGTCAGTTTCCTAAGAAGAGTTGAACTAGTTATGGCCATTGTGTGTAGGAAGCACAGTTCTTTGGTTCTGAGCAACCTGACTGTTCTGGCTATGTAGGAAACAGAGTAGAGTAGAAGAGTGCTGCTTTCTCTAAAGCAGAGTGTGTTTCTTGTAAGGCGAGCCAGAGTTTATTTCCCTTTCATAAACGGAGTTGAATCACATGCAGTTTCTGGTCCTAGCAGCAAAAGTTGTTTTCTGGTAAGGAGAGTCACTATTGTGCTCAATTGGCCATACACAGTGCAAATAGCACTGGCGTCTTATCCCAGCAAATGCAGTGTATTGGACGCAAGAGAAACTACTGTTCTTGTCAGTTTCCTAAGCAGAGTTGAATTAGATATGGCCCTTGTGTGTAGGAAGCACAGTTCTTTAGTTCTGAGCAAGCTGACTGTTCTGGCTATATAGGAAACACAGTAGAGTAGAAGAGTGCTGCTTTCTCAAAAGCAGAGTGTGTTTCTTGTAAGGCGAGCTAGAGTTGAATTCCCTTTCATAAACGGAGTTGAATCACATGCAGTTTCTGGTCCTAGCACCAAGAGTTGTTTTCTGGTAAGGAGATTCACTATTGCGCTCAATTGGCCATACACATTGCAAATAGCACTCGCGTCTGTATCCCAGCAAATGCAGTGTATTGGACGAAAGAGAAACTACTGTTCTTGTCAGTTTCCTAAGCAGAGTTGAATTAGATATGGCCCTTGTGTGTAGGAAGCACAGTTCTTTGGTTCTGAGCAACCTGACTGTTCTGGCTATGTAGGAAACAGAGTAGAGTAGAAGAGTGCTGCTTTCTCAAAAGCAGAGTGTGTTTCTTGTAAGGCAAGCGAGAGTTTAATTCCCGTTCATAAACGGAGTTGAATCACATGCAGTTTCTGGTCCTAGCACCAAGAGTTGTTTTCTGGTAAGGAGAGTCACTATTGTGCTCATTTGGCCATACACAGTGCAAATAGCACTCGCGTCTGTATCCCAGCAAGTGCATTGTATTGGACGCAAGAGAAAACTACTGTTCTTGTCAGTTTCCTAAGCAGAGTTGAACTAGTTATGGCCATTGTGTGTAGGAAGCACAGTTCTTTAGGTCTGAGCAAGCTGACT